>NW_017731861.1:1297215-1344707 GCF_001890085.2 Hipposideros armiger | reverse complement strand
GTAGCCAGCAGCCAGCGTGAGCGGCCAGCAGCCGCAGTGAGCGGCCGTCCAGAAGCCAGCGACTGATCTGCCTCGCTAGGGAAGAGCGCAATGATGGTGCCAACTTGGGCCAGTGAAGCAGCGTCCTCCACAACTAGATTGAAGAACAAAACAACAGCAACTTGTCTGTTCCCCTTCCCCTAATTCCCCAGCACTGTTCCCATCCCCCCAATTACCCAATAAAAAAATCTTTAAAAAAAAAAAAAAAGTTAAACATAGAGTTACCATTTGACCCATAGGCATATGACACTCCTAGATGAATACTCAAAATTATTTAAGACATATGTCCACATGGAAACATGTACAAGAATGTTCATAACAACATTATTCATAATATCCAAAAAGTGGAAACAGCCCAAATGTCCATCAACTGATGAATGAATGGGTAAACAAAATGTGGTCTATCCATATAATGGAGTATAATTCTGCCGTGAAAAGGATGAAGTACTGATTCATGTTACAACATAGATGAACCTTGAAAATATTATGCTAAGTGAAAAATACCAGACACAAAAGAACACATGTTTTATGAAATGTGTATGTTCATATTTATATGAAATGCCCAGAATAAGCAAATCCATAGAGACAGGAAGTAAATTAATGGTTGCCTAGAGCTGGTGAGGTTTGTGGGTGCTATTGGATGTGGAGTTTCTTTTAGGGGTGATAAAAATGTTCTGGAATTAGATAGTGATAATGATTACACAACATAGTGACTGTACTAAAAACCACTGAATTGCATATCTCAAAAGGGAAAATCTTATGGTATATGAGTTATAGAACAATAAACATATCCTTTAATGATTTTCTGATCATGAAAGTAATAACTTAGGAAATTACATAATAGAAAAAAGAAAGAGAGTGCCATTAGAACCCTCCTACCCCTTTTGGACAGCAGCTCCACAGGATCACCTCTGAAGGCTGCTTCCTTCTGCTACCCCTTCTCCCTGAGTCTCAGGTGATCCATGTGGTGTGTTTGTCCACCCCACTTCCATGCCTTGTCACCCACCTCACAACCTTCCATGCCTTGGAAAAAGAACGTCTGTCATTTTACAACAGGGACATATTTTTTGTAGAGAGTGACAGTTATCATTTATTGAGCCCTTACTGTGTGCCAGCCAGGACACAGTGTTTTACATGTATTATCTTCCATAATCTTCCTAACAACCTATTAGGTTGGTTCCATTAGTATTCCTATTTGATAGATGAGGAAACTGGGGTTCAGGAAATTGGAATAACTTGCCTATCACAGAGCTATAATTCAATAGCAGTAAGAATGTCATTCTCTGATTGCCTTCTCTTGTTCATCCCCATTTTCAAAGCAGTCTAGTACAGTAGTGTGATCCCCATCATCTGAGGTGCTCAAGTAGGGACCTGAGGAAATGGAAGTAATGTGAGGTCAGTCAGACTAATGGCCTCAAGGGCCCCTTCCAGCCTTGAAATGGCAGGATTCTTTTTTTCCCCCCAATGCATACTCATTCCCACCAGAGAAAATAGAGCTTTCCTTGAATGTGTACTTCCCTTTACTAGCAATTCAAATGGCAGAACAGTGTCTTTGTCCTCACAAGCGCCTCAATAACATCATCCCTCCCCTCTGCACATCACTGGGAAATGCCTCATCACAGCTCTTCCAGGGTGAAGGTTCTGGCTGCAGCAGGAAGCTGATAGGCTGATCACCTGGGGATGATGACATCCTTGAGGCATTTAAAGTCCAGCAGTTGCTTCTTCAGAGACACAGAAATGGTAGGAAGAGACAAAAGACCTCAGTGGCCATGGGCAAGAGCCAGGATGTCTGGTCTGAATCCATCCAGGAGGGAGCACCCAGCAGAAGTAGCAGAATGGACTGGGGCCTGGGGGCACAACTGGTGGCAAACTTGGGAACAAGCAGCCCCCCACCCCAAGTGATGTGGTAGACTTAATTTAAAGATGGCCCCCAAGATTCATGTCCCCTGGTGTACATGTCTTGTATAATCAGGGCAGAATCAGTGAATTTGCTGGGATATCGTTTCAATATTTGGCTACTAATCCCTTTACTTTGAGTTAATCAAAAGAGGGTGTAAGGGTGAAATTCAGTAAATCAGTAACATAATTAGACTTAGCTAGTTTGCAGTTTGACTCACTGCATAGCTCGCTATCTAGCCACCTGTAATTAGACTGTTTGCAGTTTGATCCATCCCGATATTCATCTGTTTTCTCTTTGTTTCTCCTCCCACTGATTAACTGAAGAGCTCTGCCTTGTTCCCTTTCTCAAGGCTACCCATACCTTGTGAATCCATTTAATTAACAGAATCCTAACCTGAAAAGAGCAATTTCTTAATCCTTGGGTGCCTGGACACTGGAATCTAATTTACCACTCCCTTGCAGTTTTTACTGGTGATGCATAAAAGCCCCAGGCTGTGATGGCTGAATCTGAGTCCAGAGTCCAGAGATAACATTATCTTTAAACAGACCAGATCCCAGGAAGCGATGTTAGCCCTCAGGCTTGCCTGACGACTCTCCCTTTCCTATATAAGAAAAAGCTAACCTGAAGTTAGGGGCAGCTGTCCACTCTGAGACTCTGCCCTAGCAAACTTTGCCAGTATCTCACCCTCTGCCTGACTTTCAATAAACCTTTTTGCTTTCCCACTTGTAGAGTCTTGTGTGAATGCTTTCACCTTCTGCGAAAGACCAGGGGTTAATTCCACGCCAGAACAGAGGTTACCTTGGATGTGCCCTACCTAATTAGATGAGGTCTTTAAAAGAGGGTGAAGTGTCTCCTACTGGCTTGAAGAAAAAAGCTGTGGTATTGTGAGAGGGCCTATGGAGGGAGCCATGTGGTAAGGCCCCGAAGGTAGCCTCTAAAATCTGAGAGTAACCCTTGGCTAACAGCTAGCAAGGAAAAAAAAATGGGGACTCAGTCCTACAACTGTAAGGAATCTAATTCTGCCAACAACCTGAACAACCTTGGAAAAGGACTCTGAGCTCCAGATGAGACCACAGACATGGATGACATCTTGATTTCAGTCTTGTGAGACCAGGAATAGAGAAACAGTGATGCCATGCCTGGATTTCTGTCCTAAAGAAACTGGGAAATAATAAATGGGTATTGTTTTAAGCTGCTTAGTTTGTAATAAATTGTTATGCAGCAATAGAAAATTAACACAGTGATGTGGGCTGAGAATTTACCTCAAGCTAGCAGGGGGGTTCAGGATTTACTGAGAAGTCAGCAAAGCCTACCTTCACAGGTGGTGGGGAAAGAAAATTTCTGGAACAGACAAACCTGGACTCAAATCTAAGCACTATTGTTTATTAGCTATATGATGTTTGGGCAAGGGTCCTTTGAGTCTATTCCTTCATCCATAAAATGGGGTTAAATACTTGCAAGGTTGTTATGAGGCTTAGATGGGATAATAAATAGTTTGAGCATGCAGTGACACTTAAGTCATAATTATAATAAACCACCCCTCTCTAGTAGCCAATCTACAGTACTGTAGGCGAGTGGAGAGACTAACAGCAGAGTGACCAGTACCCTTTCAAATGTGGGAGCCCTGACTTTACCCTGAGCTTCTCGCTGTTGGAGATTTGAATATTAATTGAAATGCAAAGAAGTTAAAGCTTTCCCAGGTGTCCTTTGGTTAGGTTGGTGGGTGCAGGTGAGGGCAGGTGCTTTGAAAAAAGTATTTTTTACTCTTTTCTTAACTGTGTGCATACCCCCTAAAGCCACACTGCCAGAGAGGAAAAAGAGAAGGGCAGACTGATGCCCAGATGAGAGGGCCAGAAGTGAGGAAGAGGGGCCTGAATGTCCATCTTTCCTTTCCTCAGTGAGTTCAGGGATAGAGAATGAAGGATACCAAGACAAAAGAGACTATCTCATTAACTCTGGGTGGCAGTGAAATAATTCAGGCCTGGGGAAAGTGGCCTCACTACCCAGGAGCTCAGTCAGGCTGTAGTGAGGCCAAATTAGACGTAAAAAGCCTTGGATCTTAATCGACGTTGGGGGCAGGAGTTTGGCCAGAAATATCTAGGTGAATTCTCAGAATAGGAGATTTGGTGAAAAGAGCCTCTATATTGCTGACAAGCAACCTAATTTCTGAGCCTGTCTCCTTATCTGTAAGGTGAAGTGGTTGGACTCAATTTTTGATGCTTGCGGGTTTGTGATATAAAGAAGAGTTACCAATAAGCAGTTGGGGTTTTCTTCCCATTAGTTCTCTTACTTGAGGCTCAAACAGGGAGGAACGGTAAGCAAAGAAGGTATTTTCATAATTTGTTGTTTTATTATTTTTATATTATTTTTAAACCTCCCGTTTGAGGTGATAGACTAGCCTCCGGAGCCGGACTTGAACCACGATACCGTCCACTGTTGGACCGTCACCTTCCTTACATTCTCGCTCCATGATGGCCGCTGCTGTCTACGAAAGCAGAGCCCGAGCCGGGTGAGAGCGGCGCCAAAACTGTTTGTCCTTGGCGCGCCGCCGTAGCCCGCCCGCGACGGCCTGGTGACCCATCGCGCCGATGCGCGAGCGCCGCAGTGGGCGTGGCCTCACGCTCCGCCCGCCGTGCGTCGGTGCGTGAGTTCGGCCCCCGCGAGCTCCGGAACAGCCGGTGAGCTCACAGCCGGCTTCCCTTCAGCCTAAGCCTGCGCGCCGCCATCGCAGTCATGCTGGGCGCCGCTCTCCGCCACTGCGTCGTAGCAGCAGCTGCAGCCGCCCGGGCCAGCCCTAGAGGCCTCCTGCACCCCGCCCTGGCCCCCGGCCCCGCCGCCGGTAAGGCCCCCGCCTGCCACTGCCCGCGCCCGCGTGTCCTTGCGGTGACCTGGGCCCCCGCCGCCACGCGAGGGCAGGCTTGCCCCGCGGCCTAGCGGCTGCCCTACCAACTAACTGCCGAACCTAGTGACCGCGGGCCGCCCTGTCCGCCGCCTCTAGGCATAGAGGACTCGAGGGCGCGACCCAGGGCTTCCTTCAGCGCCACTTCCTGGTGCGAGCACCGCTGACTGGTCAGGTGTGGACCTGCTGTGGGCGCCAATGAGGGGGCGCAACGCATCTCCAGTGTCCAACTGACCCTTTCTGTCCCCGGGCCATGACCGTACCCCGGCGCTGACCCTTTCGGCCACTTGACTGGGAGTGTCCGCCGCCGGCCTGCAGTGCCTCGGCGAAGGTGACATTGAATATCCCAGGCGCGCCGCTCTGTAGGGGTCGGAGTGGCCCCTCCGGGGACCTCAGCACCGCCTCCCCCAATGTCTTTGGAGAACGCAGTATGCCTCCATGTGGGACGCAGTATACTTTTTTTTAGCAGGCATTTATTTCTTGGTTCACATTTTGTGTGTCACCTTCACAGACCGTTCTGTTCATTTTTAGAGTCTGCTGTGCCACGTTCCAGTAATCCCACGACGTGTATGGTTGTGTGTGGTTGTTTTCTGAGGCCTCAAAGACAGCCTGAATATTGATAGGTCATATGATAAGAATGTTAGTTTCGAAAATGTATCACAGACAAGGAATACTGGGTTCTACAGACGTGGGGAAACGTCATTGTTTGCTTCGGGTTAGAAGCCTAATTGCTGGAACATGAAAGAGATGTGCTGCAGATTCCTGTCTCATGTTTTGCCTTGCCCTTCTACATGTATTCTGGGTGACTTCGAGTCCAGCACCGTACTTTTAATTATTGTAGCTGTACTTTGATCTTGGGCCATGATGGTCGTATAGGTACATCATTTAGCCCCTAAGCATGCATGTTTAAAAATGTGAACTTAGAAACTCAAAAATAATAAGGTTTAATTGGCTATTTTGAGTGTGTTAACTAGACACTTCAGAACATAATATGTTTCGCTTCATTCAATGTAGACCTTCTTTTAGACTTTATCTTGTATAATTATCAAAGAACAGTAAGGCTAGCATACACTTCAGAGACCATGGAGATAGATCATCTTATTTTATAGAAGAGGAAACTTAAGCCCATCTTAGGAAACTGACTCCGTAATTGAGTGGTAGAACCATTTTCTGTTAGCCACAGTTATTTTTGGCCCATCCTGATGTTTGTAAGATTTTGGGTTTTTTTTTTATTCTTTCATTATCTAAATGTGAGAGTAGATAATACTTTAATTTTTTCTACTTATGTTGGGGAGGTTTCTTATGACCTCTTCAAAAGAATTGCCGCATTTTGTGGCAGGCTGAGGAAAAGGCAGAGGTTTTTGTCAAACTAAAGGGGATTATTTTTTTTCTGAGTAGGTTTGGACATAGTGGTCTTATCTCCTAGGCGTTCTATTCATGCCCTTGGGTATAATTCATAAAAAGCTTTTATTTTAGGTGTTTGTCCCATAGACCTAAATATTTGCCACAAGGAGGCAGTATTGTTTACAGTTGTGTCTACTTTCTAGCTGTGTGACCTTGAACATGTTAGTTGACCTTAAGACTTAGTTGCCTCATATCTAAAACCAAGATAATATTTGGTAGTTGTGAGGTTTAAATGACAAAGTAAATCTTAGCACCTTGCCTGGCACAAATGTTTAATACATATTTATTTTATTATAGTGCATTTCATTTTTGTATGTTATAGGTTGGGGTTTATTATCAGTATGACACTGAAGAGGTTTTATGCAGCTGAAAGTCAGAAAAGATTAAGATGAGGTGATCCAGGGCCGGCCGAGTGGCTCAGTTGGTTAAGAGCTCGCTCAAGAGTTTGAGCTCTGAGCAACAGCGGTTCGAGTCCAGCCCGAGCTGAGCAGCCACTGAGCTGCCAATAGGTAGCAGGATGGCTCAGCTAAAAAACAAAAAAACAAAAACAAAAAAAAAACAAAAAAAAAAACAAAAGATGAGGTGATCCAAGGTCAAATGAGAGTATACTTGAAAGAGCTCTAGAGAGGTTAACCTGAGAGTCCTCAAGTTTGTTCTAGTTAAGTAGCAGCCCAAATTCCATATTTGGTCCATGAAAAAGCTTCCAACTTGAAACAATTGTTTTCCAATAACTACTGAATTAGGTAATTAAAATGTTTTAAATAATGGTTAGATTCTTAAAACCTATACAACCCTGGCTCCTGCATCCTTACCCTGATAGTTTGGGAAGGGTTGGAGGAATTTTCTCTTTCCCGTTCCTGGTGCAGGGCTGAATTTATTTAAATAGCACTTTTTAACACCTTCCAACCTTTTCTGTACCACTTCCAATTTCTAGATTTCCAGCCTTTGGGCCACATGGTTCATGCCTGCTCTTAAGCTTTGCACCTCGATAACCTTGTCTTTGAGCTTGTTCATGTACCCTCTCTATTAATCGCTTCTTTCCCTTACTCCTGTAATAGTATCCCCACCACCAAATATCCATTCTTTGGGCCTTGTCCCAGCTGATTAGTTATTAAATGGAAAGCTATCTAATTAAACCAAAGGGATTAATGAGCCCTTTAATTTTTCTAAATATGTTAGCTTTTTTATTTATTTATTTTTAATAGAGTGCTTAACTGAATGCTAAAAAGCAATATTAGAAATAGCTTTTTAGGGCCGGCCAAGTGGCATGTTGGTTAGGAGTTGGCTTGAGATGCCAGCTCTGAGCAGCAGGGCCGGCCCCAGTTCGGATCCCACGTGAGGACCAGTGACACTGTGCCCTTTACAGCTAAGATGGTGAACAACAGCTCGACCTGGAGCTGGGCTGCTGTGAGTCGCTGGTGATAGCGTAGGCTGCAGTGAGCTGCCATGAGCGGCCGTCCAATGGCCGGGGAGCAACTGCCTCACCCTGGAAGAGAGCAATGATAATACCAACATGGGCCAGTGAAGTGCCGCTGTCCTCCACAACTAGGCTGAAGAACAAAAAGACAGCAACTTGTGGGTTCTCCTTCGCGGATTCCCCAACGCTGTTCCCCTCCCCCAATTCCACAATAAAATCTTAAAAAAAAAAAATAGCTTTTTAGATTGAGTCTGTTAAAATGTCCCAGCTGCTTCCCTGTTCTACTCGAACCTGCAGATTGTATGAAAGCACTGAGCAATTTTTTTCTAAAATAGTTTGCCTTACAAGGCTGAAAACTAGGTGGAAATGATAGCATTTCTACTTAAGTTGGGTGGATGACGGGGAGGGAGAGAATGTTTATATAGTTTACCTGAAAAATAAATGTTAAGCATATGGGGGACAGGTCCATAGCTATGAGAATAGATCCTACTCTACCCAGTACTGGAATTAGGAATACATAATAATATAAACCATGTTGAGAGTTTTTTGCCCTCCTGGAAGGGATGTTTGTTCCTGGTGCATACTTGGTGTCCCAAATCATTGTTTCATACAATCAGTTTGTAATTTGAGACTCACAGAAAGGAAGGTAAACAAATCTTTGAAGGTGATCCATCCATAGATCTTCTTACTAGCATTTGCAGTTGCTGGTCATCTTTTTCAGTTAGAAAACAAAGGTACCAGTCATCTAGTGAAATATACGCCAAGTGGTGAGCAAAAGAATCATGAAACACTTTTCTGGGTGGTGGGAAAGGTACGCTTAATTATTTCTGGGCAGAGAATAAATATATTTCATTTTTCTTGTTTAAATACTCAGAAGTGGAATTTACTGGGGTGTATGGTAGCTGTAGGTTTAACTTGATAAAAAAACTGCTGAACAGTCTTCCAAGGTTGGTTGTACCGTTTTACACTTGCACTTTTAAGTTTTCAGCTAAGGATAACTTTAGTTTTTGAAAAACGTAGCTTATAAATTTTTGGTAACGGTGTGAGAAGGTTTTTGTGATCTATGCTTTCTGTTATATTAAGTGTGAACGTTAGTCCTGTAAGAGTTATTAAACATCCATATATATATATATATATATATATACACACACACACATATATATAGTTTTGATTAAATGTTTGCACTTAACAAATACATTTAGGTCTAGAAAGCCCATTGATATACATGTCCCACTTCGTTGTAGAGATAATTTAGGTCTCTGGTAAGATTGGGACTTGTGCTCAGGTCCTCTAACTAATGGCAGGTATTTTGCTATAGGCTCAAATGGTAATTTAAGTGAGAGTCCTTTTGCTTAATCTAGCAGTGACAGTCCCCATCTCCAGAACTGGCTAGTATTCTTTCTGTCTTTTCATCTTTTTCTGTTTGTTTTTTTTTTCTTTGTACTTTCTCCTGCCAGTTATTGCGTTAAGGATGTCTAGGATATTCCAAATGTTTAAATTTCGGAGTGTTCTTAGAGCCCAGAGATTTCTGGGTAGTTTTTTTCCTTTTTGGACAAGCCCTTTAAAATAACTAGAAATAGTACCAAGCTCATCTAATTCATCTAATAGAAAATGCAATTTGAAAACTGTTTTATTTCTCTAAATTATAATTTCCATAATAGGAGATCAATTAAGACATTTTTTTAGACAAAGATTAATTTATAGCTACCATTTATTGAGTAATTGAGTACCTATCTACGAAGTGCAAAACGCTAAGCAGTGTTATCTGGCTTTCATCGTCACAATCTGCTAAGGTAGTGGCATCCCCATTTTACAGATAAGAAAATAAAACTTGAGTTAATTTTACCAGGGTCAAACAGTGGGGGAGTGAGGAGCCTAGAAGTATCCAACCACTAGGCTCTGCTACTTTCTAAAACCCAGAGGTAAAATTTCCTTCTCCCCTGAATCCCACCAGACAGAGGCTGTTAGAAAGAATCCAGATTTCCTAACTCCCAGTTCATTGTTCATTTGACAGACATTGAAAATGGAAAGGCTTTTCGTATGGTACTACAAAGGGTATATTGATCGGGAACAGAATGCTAAGTGCCCTATTTTTTTAACAATGTTATATTTTAAAATTTTCTCTTCTTAGAAATCTTATAAAGCAGTGTTTATTTTATTGGGTATTAAGTCAGAGGACATGTTCCCCCTTAGGAGATTGATCAGAATTTGGAGGGAGGGTTATGTAGTTTGATAAAACAATTTTTAAATTACCATTGCTTTGTCAGGATGTATAATTTATTTTGGAATATAATAGCATAAGATTTTTTAAAATTTATCAAAAATATAATAAATTCACTTAAGAACTAGAATGAACATTATTTTAAATTAGGAATTAATACTCTGCCTATTGTAAAAACACAGACATTGTAGAAGTATATAAAGAAATAAAGTTTAAAAAGAAAGGAGTTTTTCCTTCCAAAGATAACCAATGTTAACAATTTCAAGCTAGCATTACACATTTGGAGAAAAAAGCATAAACATACATTGATAGTCCTTTTTGTTCTGCTTTTCTTTGCTTAATTTGTAAGGTATTTCATATTAATACAGGAGATTTGTTTAATTTGACCTGCAAAATTATAGTGTTCCTACTGTGACATAGTTGATTAAAAACTTAATGCGTTGAATGTATTTAATATACTGAAATGTACACTTAAAAATGGTTAAAATGGTAAATTTTATGTTGTGTATTTTAACACTAAAAAAGAAACAAACAAACCTTAATGTATTGATAAGATATGTCAAGTACTACTTTTATATATTGAAATTATTCTTTCTCGATTGTAGCTGTCCAGTCAGTTCGCTGCTACTCCCACGGGTCACATGAGACAGATGAGGAATTTGATGCTCGCTGGGTGACGTACTTCAACAAGCCAGATATTGATGCCTGGGAATTACGTAAAGGTAATTGGAACATAGTCATATTTGTCTATTTTAGTGTAGAATTATGAGCTGCTTTGTAGTCTTCTACTACTTTGGTGAAAGCAACTATTTTGAAAACATGCATCATATAATCTGGGTGCTGTCATACAACTTGCAGTTAGAAAATATTCTAGCTTCATAGTGAATGTTTCCTATAAAGCAGGACTTAAAGCAGGCACAACTGACATTTTGGGCCAGGTAATTCTTTGTTGCAAGGGCTGTTGCTTGCAATTTGGATGTTTAGCAGCATCCTTGGATTCTGCCAAGTTCCAGATACCCACTCTAAGTTGTGACAAACAAAAATGTCTCTTGGGGAACAAAATCACCTCTGATTGAAACCACTGCTACAATCATAGGTCAAGGTGAGCAAGAGTTAACAGTTTTGTGTCTTTAGATTATTTATTCAAGTAGCCATTTGGGTTTTTTCCCCTCTTGGTAATAGTTTGGGTTTTTTGTTATTTTTATTCTCAGTTATGATTTGTCATGCCCTGAATAAGTGTCTGGTCTACGTACGCTAGGTTGTTGCTAAATTTACAGATGGGTATTTAACATGAATAAGTAGCATGCATCTTAACCAGTCTAATAATTAGACTAGTGGGTAAGTTAAGTGTAGGCAACTTACCTCAGACCAAGAGTTCAGCCTCTGTTACAGTATTCAAGCATTATAGTCACTGGTGTTTTTTGTATAAATATTTTAAAATAAAAGCAAGAAATCTAAGTGCTTCAAACTTCTCTGAGGGCATGTAATGATTCCATTTTCCTGCAACCAGGGAAATTCTTATTGAATAATCTTGAGAAGTAATGAAAAGAACTGCAATTCTGCATTCCCATTAAGAGAATCTTAAATTTTATGATTTGTCATTTTGTGCAAAGCTGAAAGTAATCATGTGCAATCATTTTCAGGTTGAATGTTTGAGTCTGTGCACTAAAGTTTCTCTATATCTCCTTAATACCCTCATTTGGGCTTCATTAGCTCTCCTTAAGCATTTCTTTGGTTGTTTTTAGATTACTTTCCAATCAACTCTATTTTTTTTTAAAAGATTTTATTGGGGAATTGGGGGGATGAGAACAGCGCTGGGGAATTGGGGAAAGGGGAATAGACAAGTTGCTGTCATTTTGTTCTTCAATCTAGTTGTACAGGACGCCGCTCCACTGGCCCAAGTTTGCACCATCACTGCACTCCTCCCAGGCGAGGCAGATCAGTCGCCGGCTTCTGGACGGCCGCTCACTGCGGCTGCTGGCCGCTCACGCTGGCTGCTGGTCACATACAGTAGCCCATGGCAACCTACTGCCACAGGGGCTGCAGCCCACGCTGTCGCCGTCACCTCACGGCAGCCCAGCTCCAGGTTGAGCCGCCGTTCATCATCTTAGCTGCAGAGGGCAGTGTCACTGGCCCTCATATGTGGGATCCGAACCAGGGCCCTCTGGCGTCCCAAGCCAGTTCTCAACCATCGCGCCACTCGGCTGGCCCTCAACTCTATTTTAAAGCAACCAAAGTATTGTGTTTCCCCATGTATAAGACGCACCCTTTTTCAAAAAATTTGGGGTCTAAAAACTGGGTGTGTCTTATACAGTGGTTGTATGAGCGTGCACGCGCGCGCGCACACACACACACACACACACGCACGCACACACAAAAGCGGGAAATGCAAGTTTTAAAAAAACAAAAATCTGGGCCAGCTGAGTGTTGTGTTGTTAAGAGCTGGCTTGGGACGCCACAGGGCCCTGGTTCAGATCCCACATATGAGTTCCAGTGACACTGCTCTCTACAGCTAAGATGCTGAACAACAGCTCAACCTGGAGCTGGGCTGCCATGAGTCGTCGGCGATGGCGTAAGCTGTAGCCCCTGCTGCAGTGGGCTGCCATGGGCTATGTGTAGCCAGCAGCCAGCGTGAGTGGCCCTCAAGAAGCCGGCGACTGATCTGCCTCGCCAGGGAAGAGCATAATGATGGTGCCAACTTGGGCCAGTGAAGCAACATCCTCCACAACTAGACTGAAGAACAAAAGGACAGCATCTTGTCTGTTTCCCTTCCCTGATTCCCCAGCGCTGTTCCCCTCCCCCAATTCTCCAATTAAAAAAAAACCTACGACCACTGTATAAGACGCACCCAGTTTTTAGACCCCAAATTTTTCGAGAAAGGGTGCGTCTTATACATGGGGAAATACGGTGTGTGTGTATATATGTATTGTACTAAGAGTTAAAGATATGAGTTGAAAATTATCCTCTCATATGAAAAGAAACCAGCAAATTATTATGGAATTGTGTTTGCATTTAAGGAAACCCTTGGATTTTTTTCCCTTCAATCTGCAGGCTACTGCATAGTTTCTTTCTTTCCACTTTTAATTCATTGTGGAAGGTTTGCTATGATCTTATCTTGTAGAATTTGTTAAAGGTAGATTCTCTCTCTTTATAGATAAGAGAATAGAGGCCTGATAGGGTTCCAGGACCCAGTTCCAATGTGTGTGTAGAGGCCTCCCCACACCAACAAACAAATCGACACCAGCAGGGTGTCCAAGAATTCAGCTCATGGTGGCATTATCTACCCTGTCCAGAAGTAGAATCAGATTCCACGGATAAAGGGCTCCATCTCACAAGACCACCCTCCACTTCAGAGGATGGTTGTAAGCCCAGGTTGTTACCCATGCTTCTGACCTACCGACTACATATCAGAGGTTCCTACTACCCCCTCCTTGGGTTCGAACAGCTGACAGAAATCATGAAAACCCTTTTGCTCATTAGATTACCAATTCATTACAAAGGATATAAAAGGATACAAATCAACAGCCAGATGAAGAAATGTATAGGGTGAGGTTCCAAATGAAGGGGCTTCAGTCTTCATGGGGCTTGGGGCCAGACAGTGAATCATGAGAGTGTTCTAGTACCTCAGCGTGTAAGCTCTCCAAAAAAGGACCAAGTTGCTATCCTTTGGGTTTTATGGAGGCTTCATTACTTAGTCATGCTTGAGTAAGTCTTTGACCTTTGGCGACTGAGTCAACCTCAAGCCCCTCTCCCATCCTTGGAAATCAGGGGTGAGACTGAAAATTCTAATCCTCTAAACACAGGGTTGGCCCCTACTGATAACCAGCCCCCACTGTTGGGTGGGATCCAAAAGTTACCTCCTTAACGTAACAAGAGACACCATTGTTGCTCTCATCATTAGGAAATTCCAAGGGGTTTCGGGACTCTATGCCAGAAACGGGGACAGAGATCAAATATATATTTATATAAATCACAGTATCACAAGGCCTGAACAGACAAGATCACATGTCCATGTTTCAATAAAAATATAGATAACTACACTGTAGTTTAAAGGAGACTATTCCAGGTTGATGCATCCCCTCTTTTTACTTTGACAGGGATGAACACGCTTGTTGGCTATGATCTGGTTCCAGAACCCAAAATCATTGATGCCGCTTTGCGGGCGTGCAGACGGTTAAATGATTTTGCTAGTGCTGTTCGCATCCTAGAGGTCGTTAAGGTCAGTGAAATAATGCTGCAGTTGTTCTGGAAGTGCTTGGGCTGTTGATTAGGTATCAGCATGTTCTGTAGTTTTGAGTTTGTTAAAATACCTAAAAATCGTTCTTATATAGCTAGAGGGAATGCACTTTACGGTTAACAATCTTTCTAGAGTTCAGTTCGGCAGAGTTTATCCAAGGCCTTAAAAATTGTGCTTGATATCCTTTTGTTCATCAGTTCCATTTGAGAATTTATCTTAAGGAAATAATTAAGGCTGTACAAAGGTTTAACTACAGTTTATCTTTGTGTTGTTTGTGATAAGAAATTAAATATTGCTAGTGGTTTCTTTAGATGGGACTTCCCAGAAGAGCTTGTTATTACACATCTCTTAGTGTTGTAGAAATGTGTTTAACATTAAACATACTGTGTTTCTGTGAAAATAAGACCTACCCGGAGAATAAACCCTAGCATGATTCCTCCAGGATATGGAGGGCATGCATGCCTCACATAAGGGTTTTATGACCTGTTTCAGGCAGAAGGGTGCCTTTTCACAAACTCCAGCTTAAAATATTCAGTATGCCAAAAATCATGATAAGGCTTATTTTCAGGGAAACGATATTTATAGTATATTAACTGAAGAAAATTATGAAACAATTTTTGTGGTGACTTCATTTTATTAAATATAAGTATTTTTAAAATATGTAGATATATAGAGATGAAAATGTAGGAGGATATATTATTCTCCTCCCCCTTGTTTGATTATAGTTTCTGATTTTTCTGTAATGAGCAAATAAATATATTGTATTTTAAACAAGCGTTTGATAATTAAACACAACTGAAGAGACCTAGAATTTGTTAAAGGCAGGAGAATAACAGCCTGGCAGTGTCTTAGTTCATTTAACTTTTTAATATTTGTCCCTAGGAAACTTCATGGTAATATATAGGTACAATTATATGTTAGGGTGAGAGTCAAAACTCTCTTGCCCTGGAAATAAGTATTCTTTAAGTGTAGCTCTGTGAAAAGACATGATCAATAAGAAAGAAATTCAAGGTCTGTAAAAGGGAAAGTGTGATGTTACTTTATCTACAGTGGGTAAGATAATTAAGGGTTCTGTAGGCTATCAATTCATTCAGCACCTGTAGTTAATTCAGTTAGGGTCTCAAATTGGAGGCACATTTAAAAACTTTTCCTGTGCTAACTTAATTACTCCTGTGGCCTGCTGGGCATGTTTAATTACCTTCACAAAATTCTGTCACCACCTTCTTTTTCAGTAGCTCAGGCTTTTAAAAAAAATTTTCTGGATTGAGTCTAATTGTCTTAGTTATTCTCAATGTGTCTTAAAAACCTACCTTGAATAGTGCCCACATAGTTGCTGTTTATTGAACAAATATGTTGATTTAAAAGTAAGTGGCTTGTATTCTCTGCTACCAGCCTCTGCATATGTGATTAAAAGCATTTTCAAGTCTTTTTGTAAATAGATATGGCTTTTCTGAGAGCTGAATGCGAATATTTTCTTTGTCATCAGGACAAAGCAGGACCTCATAAGGAAATCTACCCTTATGTCATCCAGGAACTTAGACCAACTTTAAATGAACTGGGAATCTCCACTCCAGAAGAACTGGGCCTTGACAAAGTGTAAACCCCATGGGTAAGCGACATACCACTGAAAAACGCAGGAAAAAGTCCAGGGAGGGGTTAGGGAGTGACATTTCCATGTTCTCAAGAGTAAAACCTTTTAATGGGCTTGTTAGAGGAGATTTAGAGATACCAATGACTACAACTTCAAGGAGCTAGGATTGTTATTTCTAGTTATAATTGTTCTCTTGTGTAAAGGCAAGTAAAAGTCTCCTTAATTAAAAATCTATATAAGGGCCGGCCCAGTGGCTCAGTTGGTTAAGAGCTCACACAAGAGTTTGAGCTCTGAGCAGCAGCGGTTCCATTCCCGGCCCGAGCTGAGCAGCTGCTGAGCTGCCAACAGGTGGCAGGATGGCTCAGCTTAAAAAAAAAAAATCTATATAAAATATCTCACGTATAGAGAGTAAATGTAAGCGCACCCAGGTTTTCAGATACTACTGTTTTCCTGTATTTGCTTTAGTTTTTTTCCCCCCCCCCCAAGAAATGATTGGTTTCATATAGAGTTGCAGTCCTCTGTGTACCCTTTCTTCATTCCAGCTCTTTAACCTCCTGCAAACTAAAGGTAATCCATTGCATTCAAGGTGTTTGTCATGCATGCTTTATACACCTGTTTTTAACAGCAGGATTTTATTTGATGCTTTTGTTTTTGTGTGCGCAGGTTAGAATTTAATAGTCAAGTAAATATCAATAATAGAAACTTACTTGTTACCTTTAGTTCTTTATGGAAAGACAGATTAGGTAACAAAACCTGTCACAAAATTGTCTCGGTAATCAGCAGTGTGCAGAAAATCCTTTGTAAAACAAAACATATAAGCAGTAACCTATACTTTTTTTTTTATTTAACAAACATATAGTGTATATAATGCTTGATATGTGTCAGGCACTGTTTCAAGTGCTCTATCAATATTAACTCATTTAATCCTCATAACCAGTCCTGTGAGGTAGATACTATTATAATCCCATTTTACTATTTACTGATGAAGAAACTGAGGCACCTTGTCCAAAGTCAAGGTAGTAGGATCCATATTTAAACCTAGGCAGTCTGGCTCCAGACTCCATTGCCCTTATTATGCCATGTGTCCTGTGTAGGCATTTGTTAAGGCCATGCTCTTATTTCTCAGAGGTAAAAAAAATGAGGCTTAAATAGAGGATTTGTTTCCTAAGAGTAAGAAAAAGTTTATTTTTATTATTTATTTATTTATTTTAGTTGAGCCATCCTGCCACCTGTTGGCAGCTCAGCGGCAGCTCAGCTTAGGCTGGGAATCGAACCGCTGTTGCTCAGAGCTCAAACTTTTTTTTTTTTTAAGATTTTTATTGGGGAATTGGGGGAGGGGAACAATGCTGGGAAATTGGGGGAAGGAGAACAGACAAGTTGCTGTCTTTTTGTTCTTCAGTCTAGTTCTGGAGGATGTGGCTTCGCTGGCCCAAGCTGACACCATCATTGTGCTCTTCCCGGGCGAGGCAGATCAGTCGCCAGCCTCTGGATGGCCGCTCATGCTGGCTGCCGGCTACACACGGTAGTTTATGGCAGCCCACCGCAGCAGGGGACTACAGCCTACACCTTCGCCGGCGACCCATGGCAGCCCAGCCCCAGGTCGAGCTGCCGTTCAACATCTTAGCTGCAGACAGCAGGTTGTCGCTGGCCCTCATATGTGGAATCCGAACCGGGGCCCTCTGACATCCCAAGCCAGTTCTTAACCAACGCGCCACTCGGCCGGCCCTCAGACCTCAAACTCTTGAGCAAGCTCTTAATCAACTGAGCCACTTGGCCGGCTCTGGAATGTTTATTTTTAAAAGGTGGAACTAAACTATGTTATAAAAGTTTCAATAAAAATGGACCCAAAATTATTTGAGGAACTAATGTCAGATCCCTTACAAGATAAAGAACCATTGAGCCTGGTTAGGATATTAGTAGTAAATGATATTTAAAAATAATAAATTTTAAAATCTTATTTAAAAACCTCAGAACTCAGAGAATTCTTACATTCAGTTTTTCTGCTGACAGACAGCAGAAAATGCCCGAGGTTTTGTAATCCACTTTTGGGATCTCTTTTTAAAGCTTGTATTTTGGAGTAGAAGTGTTAATTTTATCTTTGCCCACCACCACTACCTTCGGAAGTCAGATGGCTCATCTTTGTAATTTATAGAAAGGTTTCTGTGTTATTAAAAATGTCTGTGAGGCGCGTTGGTTAAGAGCTGGCTTGGGATGCCAGAGGTCATCGGTTCGGATTCCACATATGAGGGCCAGCGACACTGCCGTCTGCAGCTAAGATGTTGAACGGCAGCTCAACCTGGGGCTGGGCTGCCATGGGTCGCCGGCGAAGGTGTAGGCTGTAGTCTCCTGCTGCGGTGGGCTGCCATAAGCTACCGTGTGTAGCCGGCAGCCAGCGTGAGCAGCTGTCCAGAGGCTGGCGACTGATCTGCCTCGCCCGGGAAGAGCACAATGATGGTGTCAGCTTGGGCCAGTGAAGCCACATCCTCCAGAACTAGATTGAAGAACAAAAAGACAGCAACTTGTCTGTTCTCCTTCCCCCAATTTCCCAGCATTGTTCCCCTCCCCCAATTCCCCAATAAAATCTTAAAAAAAAAATTTCTGTGAGTACTTAGAGAAAACTAGGTATTCAGAAGAGAGGATTTCCTAGTTATATTTTTAGAGCTCTTTAGTTCATATTTCATAATGGACTATTAAGAGGTTGTCTAAACACTTGGGCTTAATTTTTATTTTATCAACTACTATTCCAAGGATTCCAGAAGATCTTTGTTAGATAACCTATTTCTGCAGTAACCTGTTTCTTTAAAAAAATTTTTAAAGGGCAACTCTCCAAAACTTTTCTGATTGGAAAAGACGACTAACCCAGTAAGTACCAGGTGTATAAACAACAAAAAGCCACAGGCCTAGTCTGTGCATTGATGTAGGCCAGATTAAGGAAGAGCGCAGAAAAGGCTACGCAGAGACACCTGGGCTGTTGCTCTGAGGAAGGTTATTTGTAGTAAGACTTCTACCTTTTCTTTATTTCCTGGCTAATTCTTCATGTTTTCTCTTACAGATGGGCTTCCCAAGGATTTACTGATGATACTACTTGATGTAAACAATCACCTGGAAATACTGATGATAACATATTACCTTATTTGAACAAGTTTTCCTTTATTAAGTACCAAACCATGTAATGGTAACTTGGACTTTAATAAAAAGGAAATGAGTTTGAACTGAAAATAGATATTGTTGCATGTTGTTTGCATTGAAAAGCAGAAAACGAACTATTAAAGGTCCATTGGTTTCACAGTTTTGTTGTCACCTGTGTGCTGAGAGAACTGCTTTAATTTTCTGGAAATAACCTGAGCTGAGAGTCAGCTCTATAATCAATTTTGGGTGCACTGGCTGGTGAATTAGCAAAAGGCTAAAAGTCATTTATGTAGAATTTCCTTGCTGACAGGGCCAGCAGAGGGCCCTGGGCTTAGGGGCTTGGTGGTCTGGGATGGATCAAATTGTGTACCTTCCCAGAACAGGTGAAATAAAGTTTCAGGGTAGTCCTGGAGATAACCCTGCAGGCGTGCTGTATGGCAGCCAGCCCCTCTCTCAGTGTCCCTTTCCTTCTCGACCTCTTCTTCTGGCATTGCAGTAGGAGCTTTAGACATAGAAGAATTTGCTTTGCAGATTTGGAGGCTTTCTGATTGAAGAACTGAACAAACAAGTTTACTTTTTGAGAGAATTAATAAAATAAACAAATGCTGTCTTACTTTCGAAGCCCCATAAGACTGGAAAGCAGGTGCTGGATAAAGAGGTTTAGGTCTGGGTGACTTCTATACCCAGCTCAGACTGCAGCATCGGGGAATAGGATTAGTGTTCGGTTGAAATGTAGATGTCTTCTTTCCCACAACCATGTAAAGAAAGTCCAGTGAAATCAGTTCTGATAAGGCTTTTACGCAGGTGACCTTTCATAAAAGGCTGATTCGCTATCCAAAAGCCCCTCCCCCCTTTTTTAAGAAGAAATGTGAAATGAACTAAAACGGCCCCGTACATCTATTTAAGGTGTAGTTGGGAGGCCATAGTTCTTTTTTTTTTAAAGATTTTATTGGGGAATCTGGGGAAGGGGAACAGACAAGTTGCTATTGGTTTGTTCTTCAGTCTAGTTGTGGAGGACGTTGCTTCAGTGGCCCAAGCTGGCACCATCATTACGCTCTTCCCAGGCAAGGCAGATCAGTCGCCGGCTTCTGGACGGCCACTCACGGCGGCTGCTGGCCGCTCACGCTGGCTGCTGGCTACATACGGTAGCCCATGGCAACCCACTGCCACAGGAGCTGCAGCCTACACTGTCACCAGTGACTCACGGCAGCCCAGCTCCAGGTTGAACTGTTGTTCAGCATCTTAGCTGTAGAGGGCAGTGTCACTGGCTCTCATATGTGGAATCCGAACCGGGGCCCTCTGGTGTCCCAAGCCAGTTCTTAACCAATGCGCCACTCAGCCTGCCCAGGGAGGCCATAGTTCTGGTTCGATCCCTCTGCAAGCCAGCTCTTTCTGAACCCCTTATTCCATGTAGTGTAACGTTCTAGTCTCTGCTGCTCTGTTTTTACCTCCAGATTCTCTTCCTGTTGCTTACTGCCCAGGGATGAATAGCAACATTTTCCTGCCCTTGTAAATCCTAGAGATTGGGGTGGGGTGGGGTGATGATGTTAACAGAATAATCACATATATAAAGATGTGGCAGATTTTAAAAGTTCTATGAACATACATGTGGGTATTGTGAGGGAATGATGTTTAAACCCAATCCTAAAGGATTGGAGGTATTAGTTTATATAGGGCTTTAACTAAAAGGTAATTTTTTTTTTAATTTTTTTATTGGGGAATTGCGGGAGTGGGAACAGTGCTGGGGAATTGGGGGAAAGGGAACAGACAAGTTGCTGTCGTTTTGTTCTTCAGTCTAGTTGTGAAGGACGTTGGCACCATCATTGCGCTCTTCCCGGGCGAGGCAGATCAGTCGCTGGCTTCTGGATGGCCGCTCACTGTGGCTGCTGGCCGCTCACACTGGCTGCTGGCTACATACAGTAGCCCATGGCAACCTACTGCCACAGGGGCTGCAGCCTACGCCGTCGCCAGTGCCTCACAGCAGCCCAGCTCCAGGTTGAGCTGTTGTTCAGCATCTTANGTTCAGCATCTTAGCTGCGGAGGGCAGTGTCACTGGCCCTCATATGTGGGATCCGAACCGGGGCCCTCTGGCATCCCAAGCCAGTTCTTAACCATCGCGCCACTAGGCCAGCCCGCTGAAAGGTAATTTTAATCGTTGTATGATATGTTTGGCTTTTGCACCATTGGAGAGTGGAGGAGGGATTTTTTTGACAGCTCCCACATGTGAATACATAATCACACTTAAATCTTCTTTACCCAGATCTAAAGGATTTACTCTAACTAGCTGAAAAAGACCATGTCAGTATTGTGGGCTCTTAACATATGGGAGGAAGACAAAATGATTAAAATTATTTCTGCCCTTAAGGTCATGGGAGGAGCCTGAGGAGGAAACATAGGTTCACACCAATCTGCAAGGTAAAATAAGTACCATGATGGTCTTCATGCCACAAACATTCATTGAACAGGTACTATGTACTAAGCATTGTGCCAGGTACTGAAGGTAGAGCATGAGCAAGACACACAGAATTGGAGCCTGGACAAACTGAAGGTAAGAGCACAATGTAGGAAGCTATTTGGCGTGGTTATAACTTAATGAGGATTCTGAGTTACGGTAGTAGCAGTAGGAATGGAAAGAAGAATTTTGAGTCACATACTTGAGGTGTAGTTGATGAATTTGGTGAGAAGGAATGAGAACTCTTAGAAGGCCTGTTGTACAGATTTGAGTGATGGTGCCATTCCTAGGAAAATGAGTCAGCAAAAAGAGCTTGGCGCAGGATGGAGAGGGAGCTGCATCTGATTCTGGCCCTGGTGCATTTCAGGCCTTCGTGGGCAGGGTGGGTTTAGAACAGGCATCGCCAAACTGCGGCTCTCGAGCCACATGCAGCACTTTGGGTACATACATGTGGCTCTGAAGTAAAATTGAAAATGAAAATAAAACTATCATAGTTTTATTCATAAAATTTTTAAAGGATAGTATTCACATAATGGTGATTTCATTTGTTTTATGGCTCTTGAATAATTTTTAAATTGTTGTGAGGGACAGGATTGGCTCTTCCGTCTCAAAAGTTTGCTGAACCCTGGTCTAGAACTCTGAAAAGAGAGACAACAAAAAGGGATATTTCTGAGGAAGGCCGTTTGGAGACAGATGTGAAGGAGGCTAATGGCTGAAGTTGCGGGAGCAGGTTCATTTAGAGGGAAAGGGGAGAGAAACTTTAATTACAGAAAATTTCAAACATTTACAAAAGTAGAATGGTATTATAAATTCCTGTAAACTCAACACTTCAGCAGTTATCAATTCATTGCTATTCTTCATCTGTATCCTCATTTACCCCAACTCCAAATATTTTGCATCAAATCTCAGGTGTCATTTAATCTGTAAATAAATATTTTGGAATATCTCAAAGTATATATATATATATATATATATTTAAGCACAACCACAATAAAGAATGACAAACTTTTTTTCCCCCCCCAAAGATTTTATTGGGGAATTAGGGGAGGGGAACAGACAAGTTGCTGTCCTTTTGTTATTCAGTCTAGTTGTGGAGGACGTTGGCGCTTCACTGGCCCATGTTAGTATTATCATTTTGCTCTTCCCGGGTGAGGCAGTTGCTCACCGGCCATCGGATGGCTGCTCACAGCGGCTCACAAAAACTCAACGCCCACTGCCGGCCAGCCCCACTGCGGCCTACACCATCACCGGTGACTCACGGCAGCCCAGCTCCAGGTCGAGCTGTTCACCATCTTAGCTGTAGAGGGCGCAGCGTCACTGGCCCTCATGTGGGATCTGAACCGGGGCCCTGCTGCTCAGAGCTGGCGTCTCAAGCCAACTCCTAACCAAAGCGCCACTTGGCCGGCCCTTAAACATTTTTTTTTTAAAGGAAGTTTTGGTGGTGGCCTTTTTTCCTTCAAGTAAAAGTATCTTTACTGGTTTTCTTCATTATCCAGATAGTACATTATAAAGATAATACATGCTCATTGAAACAATAAGAATAAACCCCTAAAATTTCACCAGCCAGTCATAACCACAAGTAGTGTTTTGGTGATCAGCTTTCCAAGTGTTGTGCTCGTGTGTACACTTTTACATGCTGTTTCACAAACCTGTTTTTCTCTCCTTTCCTAGGTCAAGACTATTATTTTCCATGTTGATAAATGTCTGTCTCCTGCTTTTTAATGGGGCATAGTATTCCATGGTGTGAGTGTTTTAACTTGGGTGATGGCTTTTGTAATGATTTGTCAGTAAGGTATAACATATGCATTAAAATGTAATCTAAAGGTGTGCAGCTTGACTTTTTACAAGTGTCTATTCATGAAATCAACTGAAGGACTTCTAAAAGCCATTTTTGTAGGATTAACTGAGATAAAGTGAAGTTGTTAGCATACAGGAATGTTCAACACATGTTAGTTTCTCGCAGTGGAACTGAAGGTGAAGTGATCCTAGGTGTGAGGGAGGACACCTGAAGAACCATAGTCCCAAGAGGGTGACTGGAAAGACGGTGATTGTTGAAGAAGGTATTGGCACTTATTTTCCAGTTACAGTTGACATTGAATATTACATTAGTTTCAGGTGTACAAGCATAGTGGTTAGACATATAATTTACAAAGTGATCCCCCCAGTATGTCTAGTACCCACCTGGCACCATAAATAGTTATTACCATACCATTGACTATATTCCTTATGCTGTACTCTACATCATCGTGATTATTTTGTAACTACCAATTTGTACTTCCTAATCCCTTCACATGCTGGAGATTTTTAGTATGTGGCTGGATCGAACTGGTAGCTAGAAAGTGGTGGTTACTGTTTCCTTCGCATCTTAAGTTCTGTTGAGATTTCTAAATTTAGGTTTTAACTGAGTAAGTCATTTTTGCTGTTAGAAACATGGGTATTGTGATAAATTTTGTAAATGCTTGCACCGGCCAAGTGGCTCAGTTGGTTAAAAGCTTGCTCAAGAGTGCGAGCTCTGGGCTGGCCGAGTGGCTCAGCTGGGTAAGAGCTCGCTTGGGGGTCCGGCTGAGTAGTGCATTGGTTAAGAGCTGGCTTGGGACGCCAGAGGGCCCCGGTTCGGATCCCACATATGAGGACAAGTGACACTGCCCTCTACAGCTAAGATGCTGAACAACAGCTCAACCTGGAGCTGGGCTGTTGTGAGTTGCCGGCGGCGGTGGCATAGGCTGCAGCCCCTGTGGCAGTGGGTTGCCATGGGCTACCGTATGTAGCCAGCAGCCGCCATCCAGAAGCTGGCGACTGATCTGCCTCGCCCGGGAAGAGCGCAATGATGGTGCCAACTTGGGCCAATGAAGCAACATCCTCCACAACTAGACTGAAGAACAAAACGACAGCAACTTGTCTGTTCCCCTTCCCCCAATCCCCCAGTGCTGTTCCCATCCCCCAATACCCCAATAAATATCTTTAAAAAAAAAAAAGAGCTCACTTGGGAGCGCCAGCTCTGAGCAGCAGGGCTGCGGTTTGGATCCCACATTGAGGGCCAGTGATGCTGTGCCCTCTACAGCTAAGATGATGGACAATAGCTCGACCTGGAGCTGGGCTTCTGAGTTGCCAGCGATGGTGTAGGCTGCAGCGGGGCTGCAGTGGGCTGCCATAAGCTACCGTGAGTGGCTGGCAGCCAGCATGAGCGGCCGGCAGCCAGTGTGAGCTGCCAGGAGCCGCTGTGAGCGGCCGGCCAATGACCAGCAACCGATTGCCTCACCCGGGAAGAGCACAATGATCATACCCACATGGGCTAGTGAAGCAACGTCCTCTACAAGTAGACTGAAGAACAAAAAAACAGCAATTTGTCTACCTGTCCGTTACCCTTCCCCGATTCCCCAACGCTGTTCCCTTCCCCCCAATGCCCCAATAAAATCTTTAAAAAAGAAAAAAGAAAAGAGTGTGAGCTCTGAGCAACAGGGTCGCCGGTTTGATTCCCACATGGGGCAGTGAGCTGCGCCCGAGCTGAGCTGCCACTGATCTGCCAACAGGTGGCAGGATGGCTCAGCTGGTGGGAGTACATGCTCCTAACAACCAGGTTGCTGGTTCGACTCCCGAATGGAATGGTGGGCTATGCCCACCCACAACTAAGTTTGAACATGGCACCTTGAGCTGAGCGGCACAACTAGACTTGGAGCTGAGCTTACAGCGCCCTCCACAACTAAGATTGAATGACAACAACTTGGCTTTTCCTCTACCCCAGTTCCCCAACACTGTTCCCCTCCCCCAATTCCCCAATAAAATCTTTTAAAAAATATATATTTTTTTGTAAATGCTTTTAAACCCCTTAAAGTTTGTTATAGCAACACCTTAGACTGCAAAAATAAGAACAAGCTTTTAAATTACATTAGTATCTCCTTTATCTCTAAGGTAAAGGTGACAAAGTGTTACCCCTGGGCCATATCCAATCCACTACCTGTTTTTGTACTGTTGGTAAGCTAAGAATTGTTTTTACATTTTTAAATAGTTGAAAAATCAATAAAAATAATATTTAATGACATGAAAGTCATGAAATTCAGAATGCATTGTGTATAAATGAGATTTTACTGAAACACCAGCTATGCATTCATTTGCTTATTATCTAGCTGCTTTTAAAAAATGTAAAACTTCCAGGGCCTGCTGAGTGGCTCAGTTGGTTAAGAGCTCGTTCGAGTGTGAGCTCTGAGAAATAGTGGTTCGATACCCGGCCCAAGCTGAGCTGCCCAAGCTGAGTGGCAGGATGGCTTAGCTAAAAAAATAAAATAAAATATGCATAAAATTTAACATCTTAAAATTTAAGTGTGCAATTCAGTGGCATTAAAGTACATTCATGTGTAATCTATGGCTGATTTGCACTGCAATAGCAGAATTGAGTAGTTGGAACAGAGACTGCATGGTCCACAGGGTCAAAAATATTTTTTTACTGAGTATTTTTTTATTATTTTCAGGTGTACAAAACAACAGTGATTAGACATTTACAGTCCTCACAAAGTGATCACCCCAACACGTCTACTACCCCTCTGACACTGTACATAGTTGTTACAATACCATTGACTATATTCCCTATGCTGTACATTCTGTGACTATTTTTTAAATTGTAGGTGACATTCATTATTATATTAATTTCAGGTGTACAGCATAGTGGTTAGACATTTATATAATTTATGCAGTGATCCAATAAGTCTAGTAATCATCTGCTGCTATACAAAGTATTTACAACATTGTTGATGTATTTCACATCCCCATGACTGTTTTGTGACTACCAATTTGTACTTCCCTTCACCTTTCTCACCCATCCCTCCAATCCCACTCCCATCTGGCAACCAT
Organism: Hipposideros armiger; assembly: GCF_001890085.2. Taxonomy (NCBI): domain Eukaryota; kingdom Metazoa; phylum Chordata; class Mammalia; order Chiroptera; family Hipposideridae; genus Hipposideros; species Hipposideros armiger. Next base: position 1,318,573 of record NW_017731861.1, on the reverse strand, counting down.
CAATTTGTTCTCTGTATCCATGAGTCTATTTCTGTTTTGTTTGTTCGTTTATTCTGTTTTTTAGATTCCACATATAAGTCAGATCATATAGTATTTGTCTTTCTCAGTCTGACTTATTATTCAGCATAATACCCTCTAGGTCCATCCATGTTGCTGTGAATGGTAAGATTTCATTGTTTTTATGGCTGAGTAATATTCCATTGTATAAATGTACCACATTTCTTTATCCAGTTGTCTATTGATGGGCATTTCAATTGTTTCCATATTTGGGCTATTGTGAATAGTGCTGCACTAAACATAGAGGTGCATATATCTTTTTAAATTAGTGCTTTGGATTTCTTTGGATAAATATATAGGAGTGGAATTGCTGGGTCATAAGTTAGTTCTATGTTTAGTTTTTTGAGGAACCCCCATACTGATTTCCATAGTGGCTGCACCAATTTGCAATCCCACTAGCAGTGCACAAGGGTTCCCTTTTCTCCACATCCTCGCCAGCACTTGTTTCTTGATTTATTGATGATGGCCATTCTGACAGGTGTGGGATGTTATTTCACTGTGGTTTTTGCATTTCTCTGATGATTAGTGAAGAGCAACTTTTCATATATCTATTGGCCCATGTGTATGTCCTCTTTGGACAGATGTTTTATTCAAGTCCTCTGCCTATTTATTAATTTTTTATGTCCTCTTGTTGGATTGACCCCTGTATCATTATGTAATGTCCTTTGTCTTTTATTATAGTCTTAGTTTTAAAATATTTTGTCCAATATAAGTATTGCTACTCCAGCTTTTTTCTCTTTTCCATTGCATGAAATATCTTTTTCCATCCTTTTACTTTCACTCTATATGTGTCTTTTGATCTGAAGGGGCCTCTTGTAGACAGCATATGTATGGGTCTTGTTTTTTTATCCATTCAGCTACCCTATGTCTTTTGATTGGCTCATTTAACCATTTACATTTAAAGTGATTATTGATAAGTACATAGTTATTGCCATTTTATTGGGTTGTCGGAAAAGTCATGATGTATTTTTTCTGTTTTTTGTTGCAAAAATGAGTCATGATTTTTCCGGCAACCCAATATTATTCATATTTTTATCTTGTTTGTTTGTTTTCCCCTTTCTTCTTCTTCTTCTTCTTAAAGAAGTCCTTTTAACATTTCTTGTAATGGTGGTAATGAATTTCTTTAGCTTTTTCTTGTCTGGGAAGCTCTTTATCTCCTTCAATTTTAAATGATAGCCTTGCTAGATAGAGTAATCTTGGTCATAGGTCCTTGTTTTCCATCACTTTGAATATTTCCTGCCACTCCCTTCTGGCCTGCAAAGTTTCTATTTAGAAATCAGTCTTATGGGAACTCCCTTGTAGGTAACTAACTGCTTTTCTCTTGCTGCTTTTAAGATTCTCTCTTTGTCTTTAACCTTTGCCATTTTAATTATAATGTGTCGGCCTCTTTGGGTTCATCTTGGTTGGGATTCTCTATACTTCCTGGGCTTGTATGTCTATTTCCTTCACCAGGTTAGGAAGTTTCCGGTTATTATTTCTTCAAATAGCTTTTCAATCCCTTGCTCCCTCTCTTCTCCTTCTTGTACACTTATGATGCAAATGTTGTTACGCTTGATGTCCCAAAGTTCCTGTAACTCTTCGTTTTATTATTATTATTATTATTATCATTATCATTATCATTATTATTATTCTTTTTTGTTTTCGTTGTTCCAATTGGGTGTTTTCTGCTACCTTGTCTTCTAAATCACTTATTCAGTGCTCTGCTTCATTTAATCTGCTGTTGATTCCTTCTGTTGTATTCTTTATTTCAGTTATTCTTTCTTTCTGACTGGTTCTTTTTTATGGTTTCTATGTCCATGCTATGTCTTACTAGTATTATCTTTCTGTTGAATTTCTCACTAAGTTCCTTAAACATTCTTATAACCAGTGTTTTAAGCTCTGTTTCTGTTAGGTTGGTTGCCTCCATTTCATTTAGTTCTTTCTTTTTTTTTAAGATTCTTTTTATTGAGGAATTAGGGGAGGGGAACAGTGTTGGGGAACTAGGGAAAGGGACCAGCCAAGTTGTTCTTCAATCTTCGTTGTGGAGGGCGCCAGTCGCCATCTGGCTTCCCATTGGCAGCTCATGGCCTTTAAGCTCAAGATGCTGTGTCCAATCTTAGTTGCGGGTGGGTGTAGCCACCATCCCGTGTGGGAGTCGAACCAGCAGCCTTGTTGTTAAGAGAACACGCTCTATCCACTGAGCCATCTGGGCAGCAGCTCAGCTCAGAGTGCCGTGTTCAGTCTTAGTTGTGGTTAGGCATAGCCCACCACCAAACAGGCAATCTTATTGTTACACCAACTGAGCCATCCTGCCACCTGTTGGCAGCTCAGTGACAGCTCAGCTCAGGCGCAGCATCACTGGGCCATGTGGGAATCGAACCGGTGGCCCTGTTGCTCAGAGCTCGCGCTCTTAAGCCAACTCTTAACCAACTGAGCCACTCAGCCGGCCCCATTTAGTTCTTTTTCTGGCGTTTTCTCCTGCTCTTTTATTTGGGTCATGTTTCTTTGTTTCCTCATTCTGGCTGCCTCCCTCTGTTTGCTTTGATGTATTAGGTAGATTTTCTGTGTCTTTCAGTATTTGCTGGTGGCCTTATGTAGTGTGGTCCAATGGTCTTCCTGATCTCCTGTGCGTGTGTTCCAGGAGTGTCCATTGTTTGTGTTGTGTGTGTTCTCCTTTGTAGTTCAGCCTTGATTGTTTTTGGCGTGTCAGTGAATGGGATTGACTTCCAGGCTGACTCGCTGTCTGGATTGGCTACACACACAGTGTAGGAGCTGCTGTGTGGGGCAGAACCCTCAGAGGGGTATTCACCACTGTGGGCTCTTGTGCTTGTTGATACCACTCTTTGGGTGTACCACCTTGTGGGGTAACTGGATAGTGCTTTCATGTGATTTTTCTGGTGTCTCTTGGGAGTGGCTTCCGTGAAGGATAATTTCAGCCTTCCCTGTGACCAGCCTGGGGCTACCTGGTAGGAGCTACAAAACTCTATGTGGTTGGTTTCTGCCTGTGCTGGACCCAGAGGCATGTGGGGGTGGCTTCGCTGTGAACCGAGGCTGGCTGCTACCAGTATTGGACCTGGGGCTGCTTAGCAAAAGGCCCAGCCCCCACCCCCCACCCCCAGGCCTGTTACCATCTAAGGGCTGTCTATAAGGCTCAACTGTTGAAAGAGCCTCCTTAGGTGCATGGGCCGGGCTGGTAGCCTGGTGTTGAGAGTGTTCCTGGTGACGCAGCAACTAGCTGGGCAAGGCAGGATCCCAGGGAGTCACAAAGCATGGCTGGTGGGTTTCACAAAGTCAGTGCATTCAGCTTCTGCACCAGTGCTGGGCCCATGACCACTTTGCAAAACACCCTGAGAATACCATGGCCAACCACCACTCACCTCAGTCTGCAGATACCTGAGAGACACCCAAGAGCATCTCAAGCTGTGGCCAATCATCCAGCACCGAGAGTTCTCCAGGCTGCCATGGGCCAGGCTCTGCTATGAAAGTCTTCTGCAGCTTGTGGGGTAGGGCCAGCTGCCAAGGAGCTGAGCATGCCCAGGGTGATGCAGCCCTAGCTGAGTGGGGCAGGGACCCAGGGCTTCACCAAGGTGGTGCATACACATGGATTCTGCCAGACCAATGCGGTCTCAGATTTGGCCCTTTAGAGGAGGGTTCAACATAGAAAAGATAACATCCTCTTTTAGGTTGCACATGAGTCAGGTTCCACACAGGGACAAAGCCCTCACTCTGAAGCCACAAAACTTTCCTCGTATGTCTCTGGCATCTCTCAAGTTCCCACCCCTCCACCAGACCCCAGGTGAGTGTTTACAAGCAAGTGAGTCTATGCACAGGCCATTTAAAAGGATGTCTGTGTTTCCAGTCACTTTCTGTTTCACCAGGACAGACAGAAGGTCCTTGCTGCTTTTCACTGCCAGGTGTTGTGTGGACACCTCTTCCCTGCACAGGACCCCTCCTGGTGTTCAACTACTTGTGGGTTTGGGGTCCCCTCGTTTCATGTCTCCACCCCTCCTACCAGTCTTAGTGTGGCCTCTTCTTTATATCCTTAGTTATAGGGTTTCTGTTCAGCTAGTCTTCAAATTATTCTTGAGGTTGATTTTTCTATAATTTAGTTGTAATTTTGATGTGATCCTGGCAGGCAGCAGACATAGCATCCACTTAATCCACCATCATGGACTCAGTCAAAAACATATTTTTTTACCAGGCCATTTATAGAAGAAGCCAACCCCTAATCTAAAATAATAGAAACCATTTCAAAGCAAGCAAACATCTAAATCACAAGCCTATAACTAAGAGGCAAAGGTGACTAGATCAATTTCTTACTCGCATCAAATGTGTATGCCTGCCCCCCCATTCCTCCACCCCCACCCCATTAGTCAAGTTGTATTGACTCCTTTTCTGCGCTGAAGAAAATAGGTACATCTTTTAGCTCAATGGATTCTGTTGGGTTGTTGGAAAAGTCATGACGCATTTTTGCAATGAAAGACATAGAAAAAAATACGTCATGACTTTTCCGACAACCTAATAGTTCCACCTAAAAGAAGTAAACAGTAAATATTGTTCACAATGTAAAGAAGAGGATCCTCCCACCGCTTGATGATGGCTTCTATCCTAACAGAATGGGGTTTCTAGCTTTTTCTTTCCTACTCTTTATTTTGAAAAATTTAAGAATAATTAATGATGTGCTACATTTGTTTTATATCTAGTATATAGACACACTTTTTTTCTCAACCATTTGAAAGCAAGTTGCAGACATGACACTTTACCCCTAAATATTTAAGCAGACATCTAAAAATAAGGACTTTCTCTTCCTACATAACCACAATACTGTTAATACGCTTCAAAAAGTTTGGCATAAGATATATACAGTTTATTTCTCGAAAGAGTCAAGGCTAGCAGTGGCATGGAATGCCCTGCAATCTGCATCCGCCAGATTGTTTCCTCATTATTAAAATATAGTTAAGGGGTAGCCAGTTAGATCTGTTGGTTAGAGCACAGTGTTCATAACACCAGGGTTGCCGGTTCAATCCCCACATGGGTCACTGAGCTGCGCCCTCCACAACTAGATTGAAATAACTACTTGACTTGGAGCTGATGGGTCCTGGAAAAACACACTATTCCCCAATAAAATTTAAAAAAAGACAATCCAGTTAAATATTTTTCACAAGAATATTGCATAAACAATATGAAATTCCAATCCTTCCCCCTCAACAGGGGCATGATGTCAGTATGCCCTAGCATCTTTTTATTGCACCTACCCATCAGTTGATGGAAGGCAATGTAATGCAGCATAATATGTTTAATTATGCCCATAATAAGGTGGGGAAATGAAATAGGGGTTCAGACCTGTGTTCACCTTCCATCTACTATCCACATGACTGGTTAAGTTGCCTACCATTCCCATGCTTCGGTTTTATTATTTGAAAATGGAGCTACCTTGCAGGGTTATAGTGAGAATGAAAGATTAGGCCTTAATTATTATCATCATCATTATGATTGTGGTGCTTGGGAAAATGGTTTTAGCATAGCCATTCTTTACTAAGCTTTGCTAGCTGCCACCACAGCTTTTCCTGTCTGTTTAACTAGTTGCCAGGGAGCTTATCCTTAGCACACGGAGTCCATCTTCACATTTTGCAAAGGTATTGTTTGTTTTGCCCAGTTTTGTATCATTTTCCTACATTGGGGAAGTTCATTCAAAAACAAACACAAGTGTGATTATACTCTCTACAGCAGTGGCCATGCTTTTATTTATGATTAGCTTTCTGCCCAGTGTTTTAATTCTAAAATTTTGTTAGAGCAAGTGTTATACTCTGGAAGTAGATTCTGCACATTTCTCTCTGAAATTTTGGAGACTGTCATTTATATTAGTGTGCTAGGGCTGCCATAACAGAATATCACAGACTGGGTGGCTTAAAGAACAGAAATTTATTTTCTCACAGTTGTAGAGCCTGGAAGTCCAAGATCAAGGCGCCAGCAGGGTTGGTTTCTGACGAGGCCTGTCTGCCTGTCTTGCTGTGTCCTCATAAGGCCTTTTTCTCTGTGTGCACATCCCTGGTATCTTTTCCTCTTCTTATAAGGACACCAGTCCTATTGGATTAGGGTCCCACCCTCATTTACCCTTAATTACCTCTTTAAAGGCTGTATCTCCAAATACAGTCACATTGGGGGTTAGGGTTTTAACATAGGAATTTGGGGAGTGGGGGTGGGAAAATGACAGAATTCAGTCCATAACTTTAAGATACACACCTGACCTGTACAAAAAGAGGACAGTCTTTTGAGGCAGCTAGGGATTCAAATCTCAATTCTACAAAACTGTGGCCTTAAGAAAGTCAGTTAACTCCTGTAATCATCAGTTTCCTTATGCATACATAAAGTGGGTATGACAGTGCCATATGAGGATGTTCCAAAGATTGGGAAGTATCTCTTCCTAGAGGGAAATGACATGAATTAATGTGGGGATGGGGGTGGGGCAAGTGACCTGAGAGCCCAGAAAGATCTGCAGATTCATGGGCTCTGTCTGTCAGTTTTCTATGCTCTACCAATAATTGGTGAAATAGAAGGCTAGAATTGGATATCTGGTGCGATGGGAAAAGAGAGCCACAGAAGGAAACAGCTGGATAAAAAAAATTTACCCCTGATGAACACAGATGCAAAAATCCTCTACAAAATATTAGCAAACCAAAATCAACAATACATTAAAAGGGTCATATACCATGATCGAGTGGGATTTATTTCAGAGATGCAAGGATGATTCAACATCCTTAAATCAATCAACCTGAAACACCACATTAACAAAATTAAGGATAAAAGTTGTATGATCATCTCAACAGATACAGACAAAAAAAACATTTGACAGAATTTGACATCCATTTATGATAAAAACTCAACAAAGTAGGTATAGAGGAAATGTACCTCAATATAATAAAGACCATATACAAAGGGCAAGCCTCGTTTGGGGGAGCAGGTTACCAAAATACATACATACGTACATACATACATGCATACATGAAATAAAGGTTGTATACGTATAACAAGCCCACAACTAACATCCTACTCGACAGTGAAAAACTGAAAGCTTTTCTTTTAAGATTACGATGCCCACTCTCGCCATTTTTATTCAACATAGTATTGGAAGTCCTAGCCAGAGCAATTAGGCAAAAAGAAAAAATAAAAGGTATCTAAACTGGAAATGGATAAATAAAACTGTCACGGGCCGGCCGAGTGGCACGATGGTTAAGAACTGGCTTGGGACGCCAGAGGGCCCTGCTTCGGATCCCACATATGAGGGCCAGTGACACTGCCCTCCACAGCTAAGATGCTGAACAACAGCTCAACCTGGAGCTGGGCTGCCATGAGTCGCCCACGACGGCGTGGGCTGCAGTCCCTGTGGCAGTGGGTTGCCTTGGGCTACCGTATGTAGTCAGCAGCCAGCGTGAGCGGCCAGAAGCCGCTGTGAGCGGACATCCAGAAGCCGGCGACTGATCTGCCTCGCCCGTGAAGAGCGCAATGATGGTGCCAACTTGGGCCAGTGAAGCAACATCCTCCACAACTAGACTGAAGAACAAAACGACAGCAACTTGTCTGTTCCCCTTCCCCCAATTCCCCAGCACTGTTCCCATCCCCCCAATTCCCCAATAAAAATCTTAAAAAAAAAAACTGTCACTATTTGCAGATGACATGATATTATATATAGAAAACCCTAAAGATTCCACCAAAAAAAAACTTAGAACTAATAAATGAATTCAGTAAAGTTGCAAAAATCAAAATCAATACATAAAAATTTATTGCATTTCTATAAACTAACAATGAAATATCAGAAAGAGAAATTAAGAAAACAATCCCATTTACAATTGCATCAAAAAAAAATACGTAGGAATAAATTTAACCAAGGAGGTGAAAGACCTGTACACTGAAAACTATAAGACATTGATGAAAAAAATTAAACACACAAATAAATGGCAAGATACTCTGTGCTCATAGATTGGAAGAATTAATTTTCTTCAAATGTCCATACAAAAAGCAATCTATAGAGTCAGTGTAATCCCTATCAAAATTCCAATGGTATTTTTCACAAACTAGAACAATCCTAAAATTTGTATGGAACCACAAAAGACCCCAAGTAGCCAAAGCAATCTTAAGGGAAAAAAAAGTTGGAGGCATCACACTTCCTGATTTCAAACTATTGAGTTGTTGGAAAAGTCATGATGCATTTTTGCAATGAAAAACATGACTTTTCCGACAACCCAATATATTACATAGCTATAGTCATCAAAACAGCATGGTATTGGCATAAAAGCAGATACATAGGTCAGTGTAACAGAATAGAAAACCCAGATTTAACCCACATATATATGGCAACAACAAAGGAGAAAAGGACAGTCTTTCAATAAATGGTGTTGGGAAAACTGGACAGACAAATGCAAAAGAATGAAATTAGACTACTTACAACCTTACACAAAAATTAACTCAAAATGGATTAAAGACTTGAATGTAAGACCTGAAACCATAAAACTCTTAGGAGAAAATATAGAAAGTAAACAACATTGGTTTTAGCAATGATTTTTTGGATTTGACTCCAATCAAAAGTAAAAGCAACAAAAGCAAAAGTAAATAAAAAAGCAAAAAAAAAAAACCTAAGAAGCTTCTGTACAGCAAAGGAAACCACCAACAAAACCAAAAGCAACCTCATTGGGAAAATATATTTGCAAATAATACATATGATAAGGGGTTAATATCCAAAATGTATAAAGAACTCATACAGCTCAATAACAGAAATTAACCAATTCTATTTAAAAATGGGCAGAAGATCTAAAAAGGTATGTTTCCAAAGAAGGCATATAGATGGCCAACAGGCATATGAAAAAATGTTCAACATCACTAATCATCAGGGAAATGCAAATCAAAACCAAAATGAGATATCACCTTATACCTGTTAGACTGACTATTATAAAAAAGATAAGAATAACAAATGTTGACAAGGATATGGAGAAAAGGGAACCCACATATACCGTTGGTGGGAATGCAGATTGGTACAGCCACTATGGAAAACAGTGTGGCGGCTCCTCAAAAAATTAAAAATAGAACTACCTATGACCCAGCAACCCCACTTCTGGATATCTATCTGAAAACAATGAAAACATTAATTCAAAAAGATATATGCACCCCTGTGTTCACTGCAGAATTATTTACAACATGAAACCAACCTAAGTGTTCCTCAATGGATAAAGAAATTGTGTGGATCTAGGGGACATTATGCTGAGTGAAATAAGTCAGACGGAGAAAGACAAATACCATATGATCTCACTTATATGTGGAATATAAAAAACAAAACAAACAAAACAAGTTCATGGATACAGAAAACAGACTGGTAGTTGCTGGAAAAAAACTGTTAGAGCTAGGGGATGGGTGAAGGGGATCAAGGGTACAAACTTTCAGCTATAAAATGCGTAAGTCCTGGGGATGTCATGTACAGCATGGCAACTATAGTTAATACTGTATTGTGTATTTGAAAGTTGCTAAGAGAGTAAATCTTAAAAGTCCACCTCACGAGTAATAAAAGACAATAATTTTATTAACTATGTATGGTGATGGATGTTAACTAGGCTTATTGTGATGGTCATTTTGCCATGTATACAAATATCAAGTCATTATGTTGTACACCTGACACTAATATAATGTTATACCTCAATAAAAATAAATTCACCACTATTCCCCATGTCTTCCTATGCCTAATCCCAGATACTTGCCAGTGCACAGCAGAACCAGAATTCTCAACTGATGATGAAGATTCATCTGTCCCCGGGCTAAACAAGGTTAGGAAATGGGTAGGATTCCCATGATCTGGAGCCAAGGATAAAGATGTGACTGCCCAATGTGGGCAGGGGGCCTGAAAGCTAGGGTGGGAGTCTGCGCCTAACAGCCAAAAATATATGGGCTGGCCGAGTGGCACGTTGGTTAAGAGCTGGCTTGGGATGCCAGCTCTGAGCAGCAGGGCCCTGGTTCAGATCCCCCATGAGGGCCAGTGACCCTGCCCTCTACAGCTAAGATGCTGAACAACAGCTCAACCTGGAGCTGGGCTGCCAAGAATCGCCGGCAACGGCTAGGCTGTAGCCCCTGATGCAGTGTGCTGCCATAAGCTACCATGTGTGGCTGGCAGCCAGTGTGAGCGGCTGGCAGCCAGTGTGAGCTGCCAAGAGCCGCCATGAGTGGCCATCCAGTGGCCGGCGACCAATCTGCCTCACCTGGGAAGAGCGCAATGATAATAACAACATGAGCCAGTGAAGTGATGTCCTCCACAACTAGACTGAAGAACAAAAGGACAGCAACTTGTCTGTCCCCCTTCCCCGATTCCCCAACGCTGTTCCCCTCCCCCAATTCCCCAATAAAATCTTTTAAAAAAGAGTGTACCTCCACCCCACCCCACCCCCAACAACAAAGAGTAAAAGAAGACTGGGAATCAACTAGGAGGTGCTTTATCTGTCGTATTCATCATTAGATCTGTAGGGCCTGGCATAGCACCTGCCACACCGGAGATGGCTGGGAGGATATGAGGATCCCCAGGCCAGCAGGGAGCCAGCACAAGTCACTCTGGGTTAGGGTCTGAGTAGCAGGGGAGGAAGAGGAGCATTGTGCCCTGTATGCTGAGGCAGTTCTTTGTCAGGAGACTCATCCCCTTCAACCTAGACTTTATTCTTCGTGTTTGTTTTGGGGAGTAAAGAGTAATTTATTTTTATTAGATTCCTGGTGAACATAATATCTTAACCAAGAAAGAGAACTGTCCACACCCAGCCAGGACAGTTGGGCAATCACAATTTCTTCATTAATAACATGAGTTTGGACTATATAATTTCTAAGATTCCTCCCAGCCCCAAAGTTCTATGATTCTAAATTAACTAAAAGTTAAGAGGCGGAAACAGGACATTCATTGAACAAATATGTGTAACTATGACTTTGTGTGAAAAACGAGGGACACAAAGTGAGGAAGGCAGTCTGGCCTCAGGGAGCATACGGCCAAGGGAGAGAATACGCACTGGTTACTTAAATCACTGTGTGAGCTTTGTAAGGTTACATTTCTGAGTGGTTACTATATGCTCAGTGCCATTTCAAGCACATGACAATTTAACTTCACAATACTATTAAACAGTTACTGTTATCATTCCCATTTCTCAGCTAAAGAAACTTGGGACATAAAGCGATTAAATAATCTGCCAGTAAGTGGCAGAGCAAATAATCTGGATTCAGGGTCCATGTTCAATCACATAGCAATTAACTGAGCACTAATAGAAACATGGCCCAGTTGGGACCCCCACAAAAGAGACCTTGCAATGTCCCAGGCCTAGTGTTTCACTGCCTTAGAGCTTAACAATTGATCAACCCCCTCCTTGCGGTTTGAGCTTGGAATGTCCCCTGTCCCAGTTCCTGAGTTTGGAATATCTCCTGTCCAGTTCCTTGCTTTAGATAATTACCCTGAAACTTGTGCTTCTTACTGATCACAATACCCCTTGCTTACGATCACAATACCCCATGCTTACTGATCACAATCTCTACAGCCTATCATTCTTTCCAGGTTACTGTCATCACTGCTCTTGGGTTGATGACCACTTTGGAGAGCCACATTGCCTGGGGGAAGACTCCATGCAGACCCCCAGAACTATCACATGGCCTCTGCAGGAATGTCCAGATTTTCTCTTAAATATCCCAGGCTGGTATGAGAATGTTAAGGCAGTTTTTGGTGGTGTTAACTCGCTGCTTTCTCAGACCACGGTGCTCTGATAATAAACGCTTATTCTATGACCCAACTCCTGTGTCAATCTATTGGCTGAGGGCAGGCAGCACGAGCCTGGGACTCATTTGACCTCCGGTTTTATAATGATGAGACAGGAAGGGCATGGATGAGGGAGCTCAGACTCTTTTTTGCTACAAGTTCCTGGAGATTTTGTGACATTAAGTGGATTTTAATCACATTTCCTTTGACTCTTGGTGAGGTCCCCATCAGTTTAACAGGGAACACAGCAATGAGAAAATCATTTCTTTGGAGTCCACAGGGTGCTGGGTTCAAATTCTAAGTTTACCACTTAACTAGTGAATTTGACCAAGTCTAAGTCTCATCGCTTAACAGGAGCAGTAACCAGCTTCATTGGGCAGTCAGGAGGTCAACATTAAGTTGGGCAATAGGAAATTGCTGTTCCTGGAAGTCAAAACAGGGGTGGGATCTATCAAAACAGTTAGCATTCCTTTGTGCTTCTGATTTTTTTTTTTTTAAGATTTTTATTGGGGAATTGGGGGAAGGGGAACAGACAAGTTGCTATTTTTTTGTTCTTCAGTCTAGTTGTGGAGGACGTTGCTTCACTGGCCCAAGTTGGCACCATCATTGCATTCTTCCCAGGCGAGGCAGATCAGTCGCCGGCTTCTGGACGGCCATTCACTGCAGCTTGAGGGCCGCTCATGCTGGCTGCTGGCTACACACTGTAGCCCATGGCAACCCACTGCAGCAGGGGCTGCAGCCTAGTCTAGCCAGCGACTCACAGCAACTCAGCTCCAGGTTGAGCTGTTGTTCAGCATCTTAGCTGTAGGGGGCAGCGTGTGGGATCCGAGCTGGGGCCCTCTGGCGTCCCAAGCCAGTTCTTAACCAACGCGCCACTCGGCCTGCCCTTGTGCTTCTGATTTTTAAAAAACCCCATCCCTAAATAATTTTTTTCCTATCCTGCCTAACGCATAGCCTTGCTCAACTATCTGAGTGGCCCTGGGAGCTCAGAAGTTGCACATTGTTAACTTACTCTATGTAAACCAATAAATTAGCCTCTGAACAGCCTCATGAGATTTGGCAGTTCCTACAAGAATCTGGAGTTTCTTTCCAGTCAGCTACGAGCACATTCCTTGGGGGCCCCTTGGGGTCCAGAGAAGTCAAGAGCAGTGATAGCTCCGTTCCCTGCCACACACATACTCGGCGCACTTTCACCCTTCTTTCTGCAGCCTATTTTACCCTTGTTTGTCGCTGTACAATGGATAGTGACCTTGGTTCTATTTTAAAATGCGGAAACTAGGTCTATAGAGGGTCTGGCCTCGCCCAAGGTCTCAAACACCGTGTAGTGTTGAAAATAACGTTGGGTTTGGCACTGCCTCTAGTTTATGTGACCTCCACAAGGTTTCTGAACGTTTCTCTCCGGCCTGTTTCCTTTTCTGGAGAAGAGCGCTAATACCTCCCGTTCTCTTACAGCTCTTTTTTAGGGTCAACCCAAGCTCTGCCGGACCAGCTCTTGGGGAAGACTGGCTGTGGCGATATGACCCGGGAGACACTACGGAGAGCACGTGCGCAAAGGAGCGTAAAGTGCCCGGTCCGCGAGCGCACACCTGCAGCCCTCCATAAACACCTATATTTGATCTCGACTACAGAAAACACACAGCCTCGACAGCCCAAAGTTCAGAAGAACTATATGAGCCGCAGAGCGCCAGAAAAGAGGAACTGAAACTACCCCGCCCACGGAAGGGCGGGACAACTGGGCCACGCCCACAGCCGGCGGGGGCGGAAGCTTGTGCAAGTAAGGCTCGCGCCTGCGCACCGCCATCTTGTTCAAAGACCGCCTCCTTCCCCGCTGATTGCAATTTGCCCATTCGATGGGGCGGGGCTAGGCCATGGCGACCGCGCAACCTAGTGGGTACGCGACGCGGGTATCTACACTCGGATCCCGGCCCGGTGAGGCCCCAGGCCGCGTGGCAGGAGCTGCGGAGCCGCCCTCCGGGCGAAGCGACCGCAAAATCCCCCGGCTGGGGGAGCGGACCCCGGCGGCTGTGGAGAAGCGGGGGCCGTATATGGTGATGCGCGCTCCTTCCATTCAGGCCAAGCTGCGTGAGTGCAGCCCGATGGGGTTCTCTGCCTGGGCGGGCTGCCGCGTCCCCCGTGCGGGCTCTGGAGCCCCGCTGGGGCGACCCCGGAGGGGCACCTGCAGCCTCCTCCCGCCTCCGAAAATCTGTTCAGCAAGAGCGGGTTCCTGGCGTTTGGGAGACACGGCGGAGTGGGGGAGACCCCGCTGACCTAGGCCCTTTGACTTCCAGAGAAGCACCGGGACCTGGCCAAGGCCGTTCTGCGGAGAAAAGGCATGCTGGGGGCCTCGCCGAACCGCCCCGACTCTTCAGGGAAAAGGTGTCAGCAGGCGCCACCTCCTCTGTGCAAGCAGTTTGCAGAGAAGGCCTTAGTCTTTGGACTGGGAGACAGGGGATTCACGTTTAAGGCGGAGCTAGGGATTCCCTTGACGCCAACCTGTCAGTTTCACTATTTTACAGTAGGAAGAGGAAAGACCCTCCCGCCCCCTACCCCTTCTTTTTTAAGGATGTGATTGTGTCAGGGAAAGTGCTGTGGAATAAGAGAGTTTTGTCAGGGCATACACTAAGTTGGGGGGAGCATAATGGCTGGATCCCTAGGAGTGAGGATGTAGAGCAGTGTGGGAACAGCCAGTGCTGTATTTTTAAAAAAACAATGGTAAACTCTGAGGACTGGGTAGGTCCTTGTCCAGTGCCTCTTTTACAGATAAGAGCTGAAACTCAGGTGAGGGAATTTGCCTGAGTAGTGCGTTTTTTTCTGTTCTCTGGTTCAATAAGGTGTTTGGGGGTTGCTGTTTCTGATTCATGAAACAGGAGATGTGCTTTTCCTCCGGAGCAGTAGGGGGAGTGGTGCGGGGAAATGCATATTGTGAGGAGCTGTAGCTGGCAGTGGTGGCTGTGTGACCAGGGAGGAGTAATGCAGTCGGTTGTTTCTCCATGGGGACGAGTACTCTGGCTATTCTCTGTAAATGCTGGTGCTTCATCTATGCTTGATTTCTCCCCCATCTCCCCTCAGGTCAGTGAAGTTTAACAAGGGCTATACTGCTCTTAGTCAGAGTCCAGATGAAAACCTTGTGTCCCTCGACTCTGACAGGTGAGTGCTGTCCTTGGAAATACCCCTTGGGGAGTGATTGGGTGAAACTGCAGATTGCTTGGTGCTTTCACTAGTTCCCTCTCTTCGAAGACCCTCATGCATGTTCCAGGGCTGTCTTTGAAGACCTGTCCCTTCCCAGCTTGCTTAGAGGACTTAGAATGGCTTGCTTAGAGGACTCAGGACTCATGCTGCTGTTGGATTTGGGACACCAACCTTGTCTGGGCGAAATCGTCCTGCCTTATTATGTCTTGCACTGTTAGTGACAGTGAACCTGTCCCTGCTGGAGCCATTGAAGGAACCATTCGTACTCACAGCAGATTCTGGGTGTGAGTTGTGTGGTGTGGTCTTGCTTCAAAGGCCTGCAGACCCCCTTGCATGTTCTCCCCTTTTCCTTTTGCAGCTGTGCCCCACAGGCATCCCTCTGATCTGACTGTCTTCCTCTTCTAGTGATGGGGAGCTGGAATCAACATACTCCTCCGGGTATTCCTCTGCAGAGGCAAGTCCAGAGTGCCTTCCTGTGTGGGCCCAGGCTTCAGTCATTTGTCTAGTGCCTGCTGTATGCACTGTGTCAGACTTCCGGTTGGTTCTCCAATCTTCTACTCTGCCCCCTTCCTCCAGCAGAGGTGTAGGTGTCTAAGGAGGGCTGTTGAAAATCCAGGAGACCATGGACCCTTAGAGCTGGAAATGACCTGATAAGTCTTCTGTTCAGGACACCACTGAGAAAAGGAATCCTCTAGATAAATGTCAGCTAAGTGTTTACCAGCCACTACCTGCTTGGATGCTTCTTGTAATCGGGTACTCACTGCCTCCAAGAAACCTTGCTGCCTGCCCTCCCCCCAACATATATACACAATTCCTTCTTCAGGTAGCTTTCAGAGCTAGGTCTTCCTTATTAATTTGAAATGTCTTCTGCTGCCTGGACTTAGTGGTCCTAGGCCTACCCTCCAGTGTCACACAGTAATTCTAGTCTCCCTTTTGATTTTTATCTGAGATCAGCATTCCTGTTCCTCCCCCACCCAGCTTGCTTTCTTCCAGGCCAAACAACTTTTGTTCCTTCAGTTGTTCCATCTGTGAAACAACTCAGACTCAGATACTCCTGGGCTGGCCTTTCGGACATGTTATCAGAGTGATTGTCCCAGACAGAAACAAGGGACAGAAAGTTCTCGCATGTGCAGCTCACTGTCTTTGACAGAAGTGAAGTGCTGGGGACATGACTGTACTCCACTGGTGTTTCTTCCTTTTTCTCCTGGAAACCCTTGGCTACCTCCAAGTTTCTGCCGAAGAGAATAGAGGCAGTTTGTAAAGTGTGTCCTCCTTGAATAGCTGGGTGCCTAAGATTGTTAAAACTAAGAAAAATTAGCCAAAAGTCAGAGAAAGTTCTATACTGTTCCAGACTGATTTTCCTTCTGCTCCGTGGAACTGGTAAAGCCAAGCTGACAGGTTCCACTTTGGAGGGCTCTGCTACATCAAAGGACATGTTCTCCACCCCATTCTACTGTAATTCATATTCCTTCACTATTCTACCCCATTGTTCTGGTATCATTGTCCCATATTCTTCAGCCTTCATGGGGACCAACTATTCTGATTCCAGTGGGAGTGGTCAGAGCATTGATTTTCAAACATAAGCTGGAATATGGTATTTACATCAGAGGCCTCAGTATTTAGTGAGAGCACCTCCCCTGGGGGTTCATGACAGTGCAGCCTGGACAGCACTGGCTCAGGCCCCTGGGTGCCCCTCACTGCTGGGCGAGGCACAGGTGGGAATAGATGACGCTTCCACCTGTATTCCAGGGATGTGGGGTTGGCCTGAGGGTAGGGCATGGACAGGAAGCTCCACAAAGGGAATGTGGGGCTGCCTTTTGGGCAGCAGTCATTACTGCTTTGCAGCCTGGCTTATAATTCTCTTTCCTGCTCTTAGCAGGTGAACCAGGATGTGAGCCGCCAGCTGCTCCAGGATGGGTATCACCTGGATGAGATTCCAGATGATGAGGACTTAGACCTCATTCCCCCCAAGTCTGCGGCCTCAACGTGCTCCTGTTGCTGGTGCTGTCTTGGGGACTCTTCCTCCTGTAACCTCCAGTAGACAAACCCCCTAGGATGGGCCCTGCTCACCATACCTGCAGAGCCATTGACTCTTCCTAGGTCACAGTGCAGTGGGAATTGCCTCAGCCCCAGAATCACTGGAGGCACTGACCCTCTGGGAAGGTCAGTGACCTGCAGTTACCCCTGACTGGGTGCTTCTAAGGCCAGCGTCCCCATCTGGATGATAGGTGAGATTCTGTATTTTTCCTCTGCTGTCGGAGCAGAGTTTGGCGAAACCACTTTCATAAGGGCAGGAATAGAGGAATTCTGGCTCTCAACAGTGAGTGACAAGGTTGGCTAAGAAAGACTTGAAGACATCTTGACTAGTATTTGTCGTCATGCTCTTTGGAAGGAAAAAGAGAGCTTTTGTGCCCAGGCTGTGCTGGGTGGTGGTGTGTGGAGGCAGAAAATAGCATTTGTGGCTTGCAGCTGGGAATCTTTGAAAAATAACTATTTGGGACCAGTTGAAGAAATTCATTAAGCTCTTCTCTTCCTACCTCTAAGACAGGGTATAGGTTTGCCCCTCAAGAGAGCATACAGCAGGGCCCTTGGCGTCTTCTGCCTGTGCCTGTCTTCCTGTGGCAAGGAGGACAGGAGCTTGCTTGATGACACAGCAGGATCTCTGAACCCAGAGCACCCCCAACTGGTTCAGCTGTCTGGGTAGGTTTAGTGAGTCTGGTCAGCCCTCGTTAGAGAAACACTGCTCCACTATATACATATTTGTCTTTCCTTGGTTGCCTTTTTTCACCTTGGTCTTAGCCAGTTTCTCCGTCTCGTCTTCGAGCTAAAGGTTGGGTGAAGGGACTGGCGCCTCCTCAGAAGCCTCTTTTTTGGTTACCAGCAGAGGGAGCTGCAGGGAGCAAGCAGGTGCCTTCCTATTTGTTTAGCTTTTTAAATTGAGAAGTAGCAGTGGGTGAGTTGTGGCACAGCTGTGCTGGCTTGGACACAGATGGAGACTCAGACAGGATGGCCGGGGGGACGACCTGTGCCAGCTCCCAAGGCCCTGCCAGAGGAGACAATCTGCCATTGCAGAGGGCCTCCCTTTACCTCAGTGTGGGCCAGTAGACTGTGTCCAGGCCTCCGGATTCCTCTGACCACAGCATGAGCCTCGCAGTGGATACTAGGATTGGACTTCACAGGGAACCTCTGGGTGCCATATAGCCTCTCAGCCCAGCCTGAACACAGCAAAGGCAGGCACATTACCCTGTGACCCCTACTCTACAGCATCTCGTTAGACCAGACCTCTCCCTAGAATGTATGTTTTACAATGTGGTTTTTGTTTTTGTTTTTGCCTCACCTAGAACAGTGGTGAGGGCTAAATGGGCGTGGACAGGGTTCCCAGCTGAAGGGGCAGTCAGGATTGGGGCATGGGCCCCAGGTGGGAAAGTGCCTGGTCTGTTTCGTTTGCTGTCCTGTGGCCACGAGTATTTGAGCGATGGCATGGACTCTTGTCCTACTACATGAGGTGACTGACAGACTGAACATCAGATAAACTATTTTTCAGACAACTATCCTCATGAGGGTAATCCTATTAATGCTTGATTGGTGTTGATCTTGGTGCTTTTCTCAAATCCCAGAAAGCTGAGAGGAATATATGGTACCCAGGGTGCTGTGGCTAACTTCTGTTCTACAATCTAGCATATCATAGCAGGAGGGAGATGGGATAGAGACAGAGGCATCTGACATTGGGGCCCAGGGAACAGGGGAGGCAGATGGTTATTCTGTTCCGGAATGGGGCTCTGCAACTCTGCACAGGGAGTGAGAGAGACATCTCCATTCTGAACCCCTTGTCCATCCACAGAGACCATATCCAGGTCTCTGGTTTCTACAGAAGTGGAAAAGTGTACATAAAGAAAGGGCTCAGATGTAGGACAGTGTAAAGGAAGACAGTGGTGGTAACAGGAAACCTAGGGGGCCAAAAGTGGGGGTGGCAGCCGAGTGTGGGGCCACTTTTTTATCGGGGAGTTGGTTAGGATAGAGCAACCTGAGCATTTGGAAGCTGCTGGGGGTGAGGGTGGCAGCAGGACCCCAAGACCAAGATCCCTGGGTGGTTGTTGCTATTAATCCACACTGGTGTATCTGGCTGCAGCTGTCCCAGGAGAGTCTGTGCCAGAGTTGGGCGACCCTGTATGCAAGGCATTACCTTTGTGCGGAAAGTTGCAGGAACCTGGAATGCGGGATAGAGTACAGTGAGGCAGGAGAGAAATGGCCAGTTTTTTGTGGCTAGAGGCCAGAGGCTAAAATGTCACCAATAGAGGTCCTGAGGTGCCCAGAGCCCAACTGCCTTAATTCAGAGTGCTGCGTATTGTGCAGATAACAGTGCCCTGGGGAGAGGGGTATATCTGGGCTTACCTCGCACATGGGAAGGGGTACTGAGTGATATGTACAGAGAACTCTACAGAATTCTTGGCTTAGGCTTCTCCAGCTCTGTAAGTTAATAATAAATATAGTCATGCTAGTTGAGCTGTCTTTGTGTTGCAGTAAGATTTTTAAGAAAGGCCTAGACCCAGTCATTGCTCTTTCTGAATTCTGAAATGAAGAAATAGCTTAAAAGCCCCAACTGTGACCGTTCCTCCTAGGACCTCTCCTCGTTTCTGCTGTTCTCAATGGGCATCATTTTCAGGCCTGCTTCCCTGGAGACCATGGATGGAATAGGCCTTTGCACATCAAGTCTCTTTAGAATGAGTTCCCTTTAGCAGACCCTTTCTTCCCAGGTCTTTTTTTTTTTTCTAGCTGAGAAAATTCGGGGCCAAAAAACCCAGAATTTTTTTGAAGGTAATTTCCTGGAATTCAGCTGTACAGGGGGTCTAGTGTGGGCAGCAGCCCAGAAAGATCCTTTTGTGCAAGTCTAAACCCTTAGCCCACAGGAGGAGCCAATAGCCTGGGTCTCTGCCTAGCCTGGGGTGATAAGATCTCAGTGACAAAATAGACAGCTGTGCAGCTTCCTGCATAGATGTGCCCCATCTCTGAGAGGGTGGGCTCTAGGAGAGTAGATACCATCCTAGGTATGTGCTGCCAGTTTAGAAAAAGGAGCTAGTTGCTCTGCATAACACAGGTTGGATCGTCCTGTCCCCGAGTCCCTGTATCTACAATAAATGAATGTGCTCTAGAGAAGTGGTTGTTGACAAACGTTCTCTGTGAAGGGCCCACTTTGCAGGCCACACGGTCTGGCCCATCTACTCCACTTTGCCCTTATAACTTGAAAGCAGACAGACAGTATGTAAATAAGTAGGTGTGGCCAACCCCCACCTGCAGGCCTTCGCATGCTGATCCCTGCCCAAGGCCAACGGAAACCTTGGAGAAAAATCTTGCTCTTTAGACCTACCTTTCATTGTCTGCAGGGCTGGAGGGCCCATGGCGTGCCTGCACGCTCTGCATCTGAGGCTGAAGCTGGATGCCTCTCCCTCGCCTTCCTATGAAAGGGCTCTGGAGTCCAGCCTACCCACTTCAGAGACTAGACAGCCAATGGCTGAGTGCTGTGCACCCCCACAGCCTCAACACAGGTGATCTTTAATTGCTTTGACAGAGCAAGAGGGTGACAATGAACTATATCAGTCCGCAGGCCTACCCTTTCCGTCCTCTCCAGCCAAGGAAACAGGCAACCTCAGGGCCAGAACCCTGTTCTTAAAAATTAGTTACCTACCCTTTTGCTGTAACTGATACTGAGCTAATCATAGATTTCACCAGCCTATTTAATGCGGTAGGTGGAAGGGCTGTTGCCTCCTGCATTGAGTCTGGCTCAGGTGTGCTGAGAACACAAAGGAAGTGTCAGTCCTTAGTCTTCACATGGGACCCTCCCAGGAAGATGGTTCAGCCTAGGCCTGCTCACTACTCCACCAGCTCTCCTAAGGCATCTCCAGAGCGTCCAGAGCAGGGAAGGCATTTGGGCTGGGCCTGAGGAGGTAAGGCTGGCCAGGATTTCAGGTGACTAGGCAGGAGATGGCTGTGGCCTCTACAGCAGACAGCAGGCACGGAACATCAACAGGTCCTCAGGCATCATGAGCTTCAGTGAGACGCTCTCGTTAGCCCCAATGAAGAGTACCCCGCCACGCTGTAGGGGGATTGCTGCCTGGGCTGTGGGAGTGCTGGCTGTCACTGTACCCTGCATCATCAGGAGGATGCTAGCAGAGTCCAGTGCCAAGATCTTATACTCAGTGACGGAGCCCGGGACCTGGGCAGGAAGACACAAAAGGATGGTGCAGCTCAAGCTGTTCCGCTGGCCCACAGGCACAATGAGGGAGAGCCCTGCTGCCTTTGCCCCCCTGCTCAGGCTCCTGCCAGCATGGGGCCCACATCTTGTTCCAGGTATAGAGGGTGGGCAGGCCCTGCGGC
>NW_017731861.1:1287092-1293095 GCF_001890085.2 Hipposideros armiger | reverse complement strand
CTGGTAAAGTGGACTGAAATACAGCCCAGGTCTCACCTCTGCATATGGCTTGTCCTCTGAGATCCCGGCTAGTGGGTCACTGCTGGCCAGCAGCCGAGCCACTTCACTGTTAGAACCCATCTTCCCCCAGGCATACTGCTGCACCACACAGGAGAGTGGGAATACTGGGGGCACAGACAGAAGGTCAGCTTCCCCTCCACCCCTGAGGCCAGACCCTACTGTCCCCGGGAAAGTAGACACAAGCTGAGGGTTTTGTCTGAGGGACGACGTCAAATAGTTGAGACCCTTCTCTGCAAGTCTCAACGTTCCCATCTGTAAATCGGGCAGTGAGGATATTGTGCTGACGTGAGGCAGGCAGCTGTGCTGAGATGATGGAGAGGGAGAGAGGGAGGAACGTATTTCGCCGCACGCCATCTAAGTGATCCACTTCCCCTCGAGGGTTGCAATAGCGGCTCAATCCCCATCGCTGGTGTCCCTCCTCTGCCCCGCGCCCATCCATCTTTCCGCGGAGCCCCAAGTGTGGGTTAGACCTGGCATATTATGTCGAGAAGTGTCCCCGGACGCAACCCACCCCCACGCTCGCCTGCATCCCGGCTTACAGCGTACCTCGCGGAGCGGCCATCCTCTCGGCACCTCACAAGCCTTCAAGTACGTATGCCCTTCCCGGCAGCACCCGTGGTCCCTCTGCGCCCAGAGCTTCATGGGAAATGTAGTTCCTCAAGCGCCTGCTGGGAGTCCTATGAGCCCTGTGCCGCTTTCCCAGCACTATGAATCCCTCTCCCACCCTCAGCAATGAGGAGGAACTCCCACCAGCTCAGAAGCTTGTAGCCCGCAACCTTAGGTTTCAGTATTTATTCGTTCCTTCACCGGACACATATTTATTGAGAACCTGCTAAATGCCATGGACTGTTCTAAGAGCTGGAGATAACATCCGAGAACAAGATAACGATGCCTTTGCTTTTGTAGAGCTTACATTCTGGTGAAGACAGGCAAACAAGTATAATAAATAAGTTTTACAGTATGTTGAAAAATAAGTGCTACAAAAAGTNGAACTTGACAGAAAGGAAACCCAGCCCAGGGACAGTCCACATTGTAGCCCTTGCCAGGGTTTTCCACACCCCACAAGACTCCCACCATGGCCCCCTCCTCACCTCCATTTTCATAATAGTGAAGTCTGGTACAGGGGGGTCATAGATAGAGAGGTAGGGGTCTTCCTGACTCCGTGTTGGAAGAAAGAGCCTGTCCTTGCTGGGGCCAGGGGTATAACTGAGCATTTCACACAGAGTTGGCACGTCGATGAACTTAGGTGTCAGACCAGCACGTACTGTGTTGTCTGAACACGCCATGCACTCCACGCAGTCTGGGGACAGAGTTATGTGCTAAGCTGATGAAGGATGCCTTGGAGTTTGGCTCTCCAGGGCTGGGCCTTCTAACCTGGGCACCATGACCCACTGCAGTTAGGTAAAAATGTGAATTGCATCTCTGGGAGAATAAGCTAAAATACACCAAAAAACAGGTGATGGGTCACCTATTGTCGGGGAGTCATGTTCACCCTGGGGGAGCCCCAATCCTCCTCAGACTATTCTACAAAAAACCTGTAAATGAGTGGATAAACAGCCAACATCAAAATGTGGCAACGTGCACTTTAAATGTAAAACATCTCTGGGTTGACAGGACAGACATGAGCAGTGTGATGCAGGGGAGAGAACAGCCGTGATCCAGTATGGCCTGGACTCACATTGTGGTTCCCACACTATTGACAGGGTTTAACTGACGGTGTCATGACTTCACGGGGTTGGTGTGAAAATTCAGGCAGTGTCCAGCACCAACCTGGTACCCATCATCCCTCTTGGTCGCTTCCCTGCTGACCCCAGGAACCCTAGGAGGTCAGAGCTGGATGGGACCTTAAAGGTCTCCTCGACCACCCTCTCCCCAGTTTGGATGGGGAAACAAGGCCCAAGGAGGATGACAGTGGGGCTCACTGCTGAAATGTGGCTCACCTCCTTTCAGGTAGGCATGGGGCACGTTGGCCTCCAGAAACATGGCCTCCCCCGGCTTCAGGGTAAGCAGGTTCAGGAAGTAGATGGCAAAGCATCCGATATCACCTGGATACTGCTGGTGCAGCTGCAGCAGGAGCTCCCCACAGACGTCCTCCACATTGTTCCCAGCAGCCACTAAGGGTCACAGAGCACGCCAAGGCCACTTAGGAACATTCAGTGGTAGTCACAGCCCCACCTTGGCCAGGGAGTCCCTGCCCACAGGAATCCAGAAATTGGTGGGCATGTTCTGGCCACATGCCCAGCTGTTTGGGGGCCAGTCTTCCGTGATAGTCTAGCCTGCACAGATGCCATTTTTTTCCATTTTAACCACCTAAATGCCCAACACTACACTTGGCATTAAAAGGGCTAGAGTGGTGTTTTAGGACAGCGTTTCCCAACCTCAGCACTATTAACATTTTGGGCCAGGTAATTCTTGGTTGCAGACACTGTCCTGAGCATTGTAGGATGTATAGCAGCATCTCTGGGCTCTATCCACAAGATACCACTAGCACCCCAACCCAGGTTTTCACAACCAAAAGTGTCTCCAGACAACTGCCAATGTGCCTTGGTTGAGAACCACTGCTCTAGGAGCTCAAAATCTAGTTAGGAGATAACAAGAGTTTCACATAGGGTGACCAGCTATCCCTGTTAGCCCTGGCCTTCCCCTTTCTTAGCACTGAAAGCACTGCATCTCAGAAAATGACTCAGTCCCAGGCAAACAGAGATGGTTGGTCCCCCAGATAGCATTAGGCACAACGTGCCAACGGCCAAAATGTGTCCTGCAGCCTGACCAGGAGGGTGAACTCAGGTTGGGCTAGAGTGGTGAGAGAAGGCTTCTTGAGAAAGGGCTGAGTCGTCTTGAATGTGTAGAAGGAGAGAGGGTATTTGTAAGTAAAAGCAGGGTGTGCCAATGCTACAGTGAAACCAGCTGCTCTGGATTGGAGGGTGGTTCTGGTCTCCACGCAGACGTGCCAAATGCCTACTCTGCTAAGCATTGGGACACACCAAGCTCACGGAAATGGGTCCCTGGCCTGAGTGTGCATGTGGTGACAAGACTCACAGGTGCTAAGGGCTATACCTGACATGAACAGGGTGCTACGGGAGCTCCAGGCTGGCGGAATCAGTTCTGCTGTGAGTGCAAGAATCCTTAAAGGGATATGCATGCAAGCAGAGGAAACAACAAAGAAAACAGAAAACAGTTCCTTGTAGCAGGAGAAATGTGCAGAGACCACCAGAAGAGCTCTGGGGTCACCTGTACAAGGGGCTGGCGCCTCATCACGGGTGCCACAAAGCTCATGGCTGAGAGTCCCTTCTGCCTTGTTTTTCACTATTGACTTGCCAACCCAAAGGTGACATGACCGCACCCACCAGCCATTTCCTGAACTCTCCTTAATTAGCACAAGGTTGGGCACAGTGCAGGTGTTTAAGGAAAGACCTGTTGAGAGCTCTGGGTATCAGGCCTTTGGAGGAGAGGGAGGATCCCTTTGCCTCTTCGGGCTCTCTAGTCCAAAGTACAAATCCAGCCATGGGGAGCAGCTATAGGCCTAAGTGAAAGACATCTTAACAGTCTTCCAGGCCAGCTAGGAAGCAGCATTCAACTTAGAGCCCTATTCCATAGACTGAGAAAGAAATGCTAAGTCACCAAGTTGGGCCCATTTTAGTGTTCCACTTGAGCAAAGGGGTTGAAAACCCTGTCCCACAGCCTAGCGTCCGAACCTGGGGGCCCAGGGTGGGGCACTGCGCCCAGGCCTACGATACCCACCTTGCTGGGAGATCCGCTTTACCAACAGGTTGAGCTGCTCCACCACTACCTTCTTCTCACTCTTCATCAGGTGGGAGAAACAGCTCTGCAGAGCAGAGGCCATGGTCTGGGAGTCACGGCTCAGGCTCTGCTTTAGCTGTGTTGCTGCATTATCTCCAATTAGGAAACGGAACTCGGGCACTTCTGCAGGAAGGCAAGGTCAGGCCAAGGCCCATGTCAGGAATGGCAAGACAGAACCCGTACAAGTGGGAAGTTTGAGGAGGCCTCCCCATCCCATCCCTAACCAAGGAGCCAAGCAATGCTAAGCAAACTTTGCAACCACACCTGAGCCTAGTCTCATGGGCCTTTCCCAGTGGCTTCAAGAATTCATGAGGCCAACCAGCCCCTCAGTTCCTGTGACATTCAGCCTCTGTTCTCGGCCACTATTCCAGCTCTGCCCTGGGTTGCCCATGCATCCTAGGCCTAATATGCATGCTCTCAGCATTTTGTCCAGCCTTACTCATCAGAAAGGTCACAATCTCCTCAACTGGCCGGAAGCCACATAAGCCCTGGAAGGAGGTGATGGCAATGGCCATCTCTGGCTTATGGTTGGCATCAGGGTAGTGCTGTGGAGCCTGGAGGTGCAGCTTTTCTGCCAACGCCTGTGGGATGGCCAGGGGAAGAGGATGGTCAAGGTGCAGGACCTAGCAGGACACCACTCCCACCCAGCCCTTGCTCTCTATGCTCCCGTTGCCAGACAGCAGTAGCTTCCTACGTCTGGCAATAAGCCCAGTCAAGGCATAATGCTGAAACTGGGTTCAGCCAACCCAGGGCAGGGACATGGGCCAAATCTGGGGGCGAGCTGGGGCAGACTTTACGAGGCCTGGACTGCAAATGAGGATACCCAAACACCAAGCCAAGCTCTGACACTAACAAGCTGTGTGACTTTAAGTAAATCCCTCAGATCTCTGGGTCTTACTTTGCCCATTTAGAAATGAGTTTAGACAGACAATGCTTATGCTGTGACTCATGGGCTTGTTGCAGAAAGACTACCTGGGGGTGGAGCTGAGGCAATAGTGAGGGTACCTGCCCTGCCCTGGAAGGTGAACTCTCCCAGAAAGCCAACTGGGAAAATGGCAGATATGAATAGTCCTGGGCTGGGTCAAGGGAGCTCAGGAAGAAGCTTGGAGAAACTCCTCTGGCATAGGTGTCAGCTGTTCACTTAGACTTAGCTTTTAGCATGTGTCACCAGCATCTGGCCTTGCGGAGCTAAATTGGGAGTAGTCAGGCCTGAATTTAGCTTTGGGCTGGAGCCTGGTATGGGTGGGGTAAAAGTCATGGGAGGGCCTTAACATAAGCTCTTCTCTACCCTGACCTCTGTGTCCCACTCTGATCCTGTACCTTGTTAGGATGTGCCTGGATAGACAGGGCCGTTTCAACTGAGAGCACTTTGAAGAGGAAGGGCAGCTTGCCATTAAAGGTGTCTTTGACCTTAGAGCCCAAGCAGTCCTGGTTCTCAGCGATCCATTGGCCTAGTGTCTTCTGTGAAATGCGGTTGTCAAGGATCTTGGCATCTCCCCGGGGGTGGGTCCCCATCCACAGCTGGAAATTTGGGAGGAAAGGGAAGAACCTGGCACCACCAGTTTGCCTGCCCCAATCCCAGTTCCCTGTGCTCCCCATAGGGAAGTTGAGTCCTGAGACAGGGCTCCCAGGACTGGGTATAAAGGCTTATGCCATCAAGGACATAAAGGAAGGCTGCAGACCCCAGAACACTAGGAGTCAGGAAACCCAGGCTCTAGTCCATGCTCTGCCTCTAGCCATTTGGGGAGGCTTGGACTTGTTATTTCCTGTATCTGGGTTTCAGTTTTCTCATCTATCCAAGGTCACTGAAAAGCTCTGACTCAGATGGTTCTGTAAGATGTTAGCATTCATTTATTCCAGTCTCAGAAGTAGAGACTAAAGCCTTTCTATGCTTTGCCTTTTTCTCCACTAAATGGGCAGGAGAAATATTTAGTATTTTAGGTTTAGAAATGTAAAAAGTTAGTCAAAGTAAACATTCTAATTGTCAAAGACGGCTGAATTAAAATTCAGTAAGTGCTGAGAGTTCTTGGAGGAAGGAGGTACTGGAAATCCCATCCTATTATGACAAAAACCTTTCTTCTTTTGGTGCCATCTAGGTCCATCAATCCACTCTGAAGAGCCTAGAGGGCCTCCTTCCTCTTT
>NW_017731861.1:1277472-1283847 GCF_001890085.2 Hipposideros armiger | reverse complement strand
AGAGAATGTTCTGGGCAGAAGAAACAGCTAGATGGCCCTAAGGTGGGAACGTGGGAGTGTGCCTGTCATATTCTGCAATAAATGGCCAATAAGAAGCCAGTGTGGCTGGAGCTGAGTGAGCAGGACAGGGGTGATCAGAGAGGAAAGGCCCTGGACAGAACTTTGGAGACTGTTGTGAGGACTTCACGTTGTATTCTGAGCATCGCAGTCATTAATGGGTTTGAGCAAAGAATTGCTGTGCTCTAGGCAGGGACTCACTGATGCTTGATGATGGCACATGTCACATGCAAGGCTCTTAACGTGTCTGAGCTTCATTTTCTTTCTCTGTAAAATGGGATAATAATGTCGGCCTGACAGGCTTGTTGGAGGGGAAGATGGGATGAGTGATATGCAGAAAAGTATTCTGTGCTGGGTGCTCTCTCATCCTCCCTGTCCTAAGTAATGCAGAACTCAGAACCCAGCCCCTCCTCCAGGCTGAGCTGCCCACAAGTCGCACATACAGAAGTCAGGGAGAGTCACCCCAAGCCCTGCATGGCAAAAGATGGGCTGAGCCTTGGCTGTGGAGTAACCTTCCTATATCCTGCGGAGAAAAGCTGACATCTGGACCTCCACAGTCAAAAGTCCTAGAGGAAGACAGCCTGCTGGAGGGGCCAGGAACACAGCAGCCAAAGCTCCAGGGAACCTGGAGTGAGGGGCTACAGTCCTGACTCTGCCTCCTCTCCCCCTCCCTCCACACCAATTCCTACAGTCTCTACTACACATGCCCAGAAAAAGAGGGAGGTACTGTGTTTCTGTAATTTTCTGTCTAGCTGTGAATATCAACCTCCCCTGGGATCCCTTGACGTAGATAAATCAGCCTGCATTTCAAAGGAAGCTTCACCATACACTAAGGAATAATAAAATGGAAAACACAAGACTCATACAAAGAGCACATCTCACATATCTCCTAACTTTGACTACCTCTCCTCCTCATTTCCACTCCCCCAGCCATCAACCTTCTGGGAGAAGAATGAGGAATTAGTTTAGGCACAGGGGGTTCTTGGAGCACCTTCTACTACCACCACACTGAAGCCAGTTAGAGTCACTTCCTCATAGTATCTTGGAACAGGGAAGGAAGAACTTAGATTGTTGGGACAGAGCCCCTACCCCATGCCAGGAAAATTTATCTGTAGGGGAAACGAGGGTGTTCAGAGAACCTAGAACCTTTCACCATTACCTCTTGCTTGTCTATCTGTAGTAGAACTGATCACACTTTATTACCCTGTGATGATCTGCTTTCCTACTAGACCATATGTTTAATTCAGTGTCACATTTCTGCCAGTGCCCAGCTGAGGACTGAAGCTATAACAGTAGCTAACATTTATTGTTATGCACTAAATCCTGTGCTAAACCCCTTTCAAGAATTCTCCCACTTCATTCTTTCTTTTTTTTTTTCTAAGATTTTATTGGGGAATTGGGGAAGGGGAACAGCCAAGTTGTTGTCCTTCAATCTTAGCTGTGGAGGGCGCAGGTAGCTCAGCTCCAAGTCCAGTCGCCATCCGGCCGCTCAGCTCAAGGTGCTGTGTTCAATCTTAGTTGCGAGTGGGTGTAGCCCACCATCCCATGCGGGAGTCGAACTGGCAACCTTGTTGTTAGGAGCACATGCTCCCACCAGCTGAGCCATCCTGCCACTTATTGGCAGCTCAGCTCGGGCGCAGTTCACTGGCCCATGTGGGAATCTAACCGGCAACCCTGTTGCTCAGAGCTCACGCTCTTAACCGAGACACCCTGCCTGCCCCCCCCCACTTCATTCTAAAGACAACTCTATGGGATAGGTACTGTCATAGCCCCATTTTAGAGATGAGAAAAATGGGTCTCAGAGAGATGAAGTAACTGGTTCAAGAGCATAGAGTTCCAATCTGCGATACCTCCTCCCTTGTTGAATAAATGAATGACTAACTGCATTATGTTTTTTTCACAGGGAAGTGGACAGATCCCAGGGGTCTTCAAAGATAGCTGGGTAGGCAAGCTCCACACTGATGATATCAAGTTCCATCCCTTCTTCACCAGCTCAGCATTATACTAGCCTGGACAGACAAGGAGGGGGCAGGACAGCCTTGTGTTGTGTGGACTGTCGTCTCACACATCAAAGATCTCTGTATGCTGCCTGTGATACTGTGATATAATAACCAGCTCCTCGCCAGAACTCCTAAAAACTTTGTAATTTCCTAAGCAATGAAGGTGCTAGGGGCATCTTTTGTTCTAATATTTGGTCTTTGACTTGTTTCTCACACAGAACTCCTAAATCCCTTGGAATTTCATGGGTGATTGAGCACTTTTTGTCCTAATGAGGAAACT
This sequence comes from Hipposideros armiger, assembly GCF_001890085.2. Classification (NCBI taxonomy): domain Eukaryota; kingdom Metazoa; phylum Chordata; class Mammalia; order Chiroptera; family Hipposideridae; genus Hipposideros; species Hipposideros armiger. Next base: position 1,281,510 of record NW_017731861.1, on the reverse strand, counting down.
CTTGGTGGGCTCCTGGATAGTTTCAGGATGGGGCTGTCACCAGGAACACCAAGCTGTGATGAGAAGCTTAGAACTTTCAGCCCCACCTTCCATCCTTCAGGCAGGGGTTAGAGGAGAGACTGAGTTAACAATATATCATGCTTATGTGATCAAGGAAAAGTAGAGGGTAATGATGAGTTTATGTTGTGGGGTAGGGAGCTGATCTAACCTACAGAGCGAAAAGAGGCCACTTCTGAGGAAGGGGCATCTGAGCTTGGATTTGAAGGATAAGTAAGAGTTAACTAGGTGATGATGAGAGCAGGGGCTAAGGGCATACCAAACAAGAGAATATCAGGTGCAAAGGTCCTGAGGCTGGAGGAAACAAGGGAAGTTTGAGGAACTGAAAAGTCACTAGGAGGGCAGGAATGCATGGGGATGGGCACAATAAAGGGGTGGGGAGGATAGGTAGTTGGGGGCAAATACTGCAGCACCTAGAGGCCAGACTAAGAATTTGGGCCTTTATGGAAAATAATGGAATGATTTTAAACCGAAAGTTCCATAATCATTTTGTCCCCTTTAAATAGATCTCTGGTTACATAAACAAGGGACCAATTAGCAGCCCTATACTAGTCCAGGGTAAACAATGACAGTGGCTGGGCTGGATTCGGTGGCAGCAGAGACGAATAAAGCCAGAGAAATATGAATAAATAAGGTAAAGCCTGTGGGGGAGTGCAGCCATCTCCCCCATGGCTGATGACTCTATTGCTGAACTCCCTTATTCACTTAACAAATGCTTGATGCCCAGGTTCAAATCTCAGCTTAAGCACTAAACCTGTCTGGGCATCGGGGGCAAGGCCTAAATAAGCAGCAGCGCCCAGCTACTGTGAGGGACAGCTGCACGGTCGGTTCTTCCGAAAAGAATCCCTCAGCTAGGCTCCTACCATCAGAACCCTCCCGCATATAAGTAGGCTCACATTGCTTTCCCTGCCTGGACCAGTGAGGGCTTCCCAAACTTGCCCTACAGGGAAGTGAAAGGGTTAAGTTTCCGGCTCCACTTTGGGCATTTAACTTGGGAAGTTTACTTTGGGGAGTTTCTTTGGACGCTATCAGACCAACAGGCAGTAGAGAACGGTTTCGGCCCCGCCACTGGCTCCCTGGTCCCTCTGCGCCGCTGGGACCCACGAAGGACGGGTACAGGTGAGGAGCAGCAGATGGATGCAGAGCGCACACCCCGGACCTGTAATAGTGGGCTGGCCAAAAGGGCGGAGCGGGCCTCTGTGACGTACAGGACCATGCCCCTCGGGAGGACGCTGCGCCTGCGCCAGAACGTCTGCCTTGCTCCCGGAAGTGGAGGGTCTAGCCGAAGAGTGCCGCTGGGTCTGGGTGCCCGGAGGCAGAAGCTCTCGCGGAGCTCGCGGAGCTCACTCGTCGGCCCCCGACCGCCATGTCGGCCTTCGACACCAACCCCTTCGCGGACCCAGTGGACATAAACCCTTTCCAGGTAGAGCCTCCAACTTACAGCTCTTTCTAGTGCCGAAAGCCGCCACCCGGGCCTCTTTCGCCAGAGCCGGGAGACGTGGCGTAGGAGGGACGGCCAGACTGCCCAATGGGAGAGCGGGCTCTGAGGGCTGGCCTATTGTAGCGTCTGGAGGGCGGGACTAGCAACAGGTGGAACTGGAGGGGCGGGGCGCTGTAGTCTGGAAAGAAGTGGGACCCTCTAGTTCTTCAGGCGAAGCTCTTCTGACGGGACACTGCTGAGGAAGGGGACTGGAGCGGACTGCCCCCCCCCACCCAGCGTCAGGGAGAGGAGTGACTTCACCTGAGGGGGGAATATGGCTACCACATCTCGCAGTCTTGGCTTGAATCACATTAGGAGAGGCAGTGACAGCAGCATAATGAGGTGGAAGCCTTAGTCGGATGGAGAAATGTGGAAAATCCCAAGACAACCCCGCCTCGCCACCTCCCCCCCCCTTACAGCCAAATTAGAGTATAAGATAGAGCCCCCTGAGGTTTGTCAGGAAGGGAAGGCTGGGGGAGGGTGAGAAGGTAACCCAATCTGAAATATGGCCTTGATATGAATTTCACGTCTTGGGTCTAGTTTGAACTGGTTTGGGCTAGATAGGAGAGTCCAGGTTAAGGAGGGAGAAGAAGTGAGGGGGCTCTGAGGGTCTTGAAGCACAAGGAATGTTGGTCTGATGGACCTGTGTGTGGTGGCAGGGTAGTTGAAATGTGCTGACCTATGAGCTGGCCTGATGTTTTGAACAAACAATGGAGGAAGAAACAGACTTCCTACTTAAAGCCAAAACTTTTCTGCCTTTGAACTAAGAGCACAGGGGTCTTCTTTTTCTCTGATGAGAAATGGGACCCCTGTTAGCGTCAAGCTCCTATGCCTCTTGTTTCATGTCTGCTCACAACCAGTTCTAGGAAAGCTTGCTTGTGCTGACTGTGATTTTTGAGTCCTGAGGTTTCTGCTTTGTCAGGATGTCACCTGGCACATTAGCTCATCCTGCTTGTATTCAGGTCATTGGCAGCCTCAAAGTTTCCTGCAGGTGGAGAAATCCTTGGAGGGTTCCTTCCTTCAACTCACAGAATGAGCTTTCCCACCTTGAAACCCTTCAAGGATCAAAGCAAACACAAAGGAGACTAGAACAAAATTATTATACACTATCAGGAGAGTGAAATTTTTATGCTTCTTTCTTGTTCTCAAGGTAACTTAGCCAATGGGAGCCCTCAAGGCAGATTTTGGTAGCTTGTTCTTTGTAACATCAGAGAATTCCGAACATTCCTCTTGTTGCTTAATGCTTCTTGACAGAACCTTTGCAAGGACCTTGTCTCTTATGTAACGCAGTCATCTCTATTAGTTGAGTAAAGAAAGAACATTTGCATTTTTCTGCCAGTGTCTTCTGGTAACTGTTTTGCTTTAATTACAAAACTGCTATATAATACTGGAATTTGAGTTTTATTAAGGATCTGTTAGCCTTTTGATGTGTGTGTTGTGTAATCATTTTCTTTTCTTTTCTTTTCTTTTCTTTTCTTTTTTTGTCCTGTCAGAATCAGAAATAAAATGTCTGCTGCTATCTGACAGAGGCAGTCAGCTGCCCAAAGATGCAGAGAGCTTGTCTCCAGTGCTAGCAGTGGGCAAAATAGTTGGCCTGGGTTGGTCCTGTATTAATAGCAGCTTGAAAGTCTTAAACCACATCTCCAGCCCCAGAAATGATTGTGCAAACTGTGGTAGAAGTAACTTCTGCATTCAAGCAAGACAGTCTGTCCATCAGGCAGCCCCAGGATATGGCAGTACAGGAAGCAGCTGTGGCCCTGTGAAGAGCAACATCTGGTTGGGATCCTGTGTGGGGAGAAGAGAGCCGGCTGGCTGCTGATCTCCACCTCCTTGCCCTGGGCTTCCTTTTTCCTTTTGGCACACAGTTGTGTGGGGAGAAGGAGCTTTGCAAATGAGGCCCCTAAGCTCCTTCTCCTGGAGAGCTGCCCTCCCTCTCCTTGTGATGATAGTGTCTGCTTCCCTGACTTCCAGGGCTGGAACATTGGGAGGGTGACTGGGTGTGAGCCCAGCTTCATTTACCCAGGGTGTTGGCACAGAGCTCAGGAGAGAGGTGATAGGCTCAGAAACTGTCACACTTAGCCTGCCTTCAGAGCAGAGTCCTTTTTTTCATCACTCAATGATGGGTTATGAAAATATTTTTTGTGTTCAGAGTCCATGGTGGACTATTAAAGCTGGGAACATTCTCAGAAATCTATTCTAACCCCTTCAGTTTAGAGATGAGAAAACCAAGAATCCAGTGAAGTTGGGACATGCCAGAGTCACCCGCTAATTTGCAGCAGTAAGGGCCCCAGACCTGGGTCTCATTCCCAGGACAGTGCTGGTTTAAAGGTTTGGGTTGTTCTTTGTTTTTTTTTTTAAGATTTTTTTTATTGGGGAATCGGGGGAAGGGGAACAGACAAGTTGCTGTAGTTTTGTTCTTCAGTCTAGTTGTGGAGGACATTGCTTCACTGGCCCAAGTTGGCACCATCATTGCGCTCTTCCCGGGCGAGGCAGATCAGTCG
>NW_017731861.1:1258133-1276867 GCF_001890085.2 Hipposideros armiger | reverse complement strand
AACGCGCCACTCGGCCGGCCCTAAAGGTTTTTGAAGTTCAGATATTGGTCTTAAACTGCCTTTGGGCTGTTTAGGCCAGCTAAGGAAAGAATGTAACATCATCACAACAGTCACCATTTTTGAAACCAGGGTACTGGTAGGGGTGAAAGTAACAAATTAGTATTAGCTAAGCTGTTTTTTTCCCTCAGTATGTGGGGCTGGAATAATACAGGTTGTATTGTGCTTTTTAAGATGGTACTTTGAAGCAGCTTATCTTCTGAGTAATACCCGTCCTGAAAGGTGCTCAGGGTTCTGCGATCAAGTAAGTTTGGGAATCTCTGCTTTTTCCATTTTACTTGAAGATTGACAAGGCTTGTTAGTTTGTTAAAGGCTCTGCGAAATCCTAAAGTGAAGACATTTACTCAATTTTATTTGACCTGGCATTTCTCAAAGTAATTCAACCATGCAATCCTTTTTTTGGTAACTCTCAATATCCCATGAATCTCCCGTACCCCTTTAAGTTGACTTCTTTACCCATGTTTTTTACCCACCCCCAGCTTGCACTGTGGGTGTGGGCTTCTCTTACCTTTTCCTTGCCTATAGGTGTATTTGGGATTACTAGAAAACTTCCTGCAAAGTGAGAGCCGTGAAAGGAAAGTTGTCACTAGAGTGCAGGAGAAGTTTTACCAAATACGTAGGAGGAAGCAGGAAGCTGCAAGCCAAGTGTTGCCGATTTCACAACCTCTGCTGGCACTCCCTAGTCCCTGTGCTAATGATTACGCATCTGCTTTGTGCCCTCTGGGTACACGGGTCCTGCTTTGGACTGATTCCAGTGTGTCTGCTCCCAAGTTCCCCATTCTGGTTCGGTAATGAAGAGGTGGAGGGCTAAAGGCAGGCATTTAATTGTTCAGCAGTCCGCTAATAAGCTCACTAGGCAGACACCAGGGCTGCTTTTCTCCTGGGCATTTCTGCCAGATTACCCCTGGCTCCCGCATTGATCTCCAGGAGGGGGGCGGACCAGCTGGTGGTGCTGAACAGAGAAAGCCTTTCCGTCTTTGTGAGTTGCCAGTTCACACAATATCACTTTCACACGTTGCCTCCCTGCAGTTAAAAGATAATCTCAGTGGTGTGGCTGCTTCCCAAGGATTTAAAACATTTCTCTCCTGTAGGAGGAGAAAGTGATGGCAGAAACGTGACTTAGGTATGAACGAAGGTACATGAGGTTCCCTGCACAGACACAGGGCTTTGCCACTTCCCAGAGAGGGTGGTCTCCAGCTTCAGTGTAACTGGGAATTCTCAAAACCACCAGTGGACCTGGTAGAGCTTTCCTGTGTCACAGGAGCACTGTCTCAAGAATTTTGAAAATGGCAAGGCTTGTATAGTAGAACTAACTGTAGACAGCTGCCTGGGTGCAGTATCTCCTGCCTGTCTGGTTGGCGCTCGGAGCCAGGCTGGGTGTTAGAGAGCGCTAGGCCAGAGACAGCTGAACTTTGACTCTACGCTTATGTTAAGTTTCCCTTGGAGCCACCTGGTGAAGAATAATCCTGTGTGCAGAGGAAAGGTAACGTTTGCACAGAACAAACAAGGGGTGGCTGCCACTTGTTCAGAGAAGAGTGCTGCATGCCTTAGGAATCCGGGACCCATCCAGCAGTGCTCCTCTGAGGTGCTGACACGTTTCTGCGCCCGTCACTGAGCCCCTGCTGCCCTGAGGGCCTGTGCCAGAGACCAAGGTAGATGGGCACATGGCCTGCCAGAGCTTCTGATCTGGCAGGAGAGCAAGAAATGCGCACTGACCCTGACAGCACACCATGGGTACGATAAGGGCAGTCAAACTCGCCAAAAGGGACCTGAGGAGGAAGGGCAGAATCCTGTGGTAGAAAAGGCCTGGGCCAAGCGCAGAAAGCCTGGCAGGCGGGAAGAGGGTATTTCAGGTCAAGGAGCACCAAGAACCAAAGGCCACCTCATGCTGTCATCCCCACAGCCCCCACAGCCCCATGTACCTCCTCACTCTTCCAGAGCCATGGGCCTGTGGTAGCCTACTGCTTGTGAGACACACACACATGTGTTTGGCCATTGTCTTGAAATTCTCTCCCTCCTTGGCCTCTTTAACTCGGGTAACTCTCACTTCTTCCGCCTGTTTTTACTTCCTGTCTCACATATTTAGGGGTGTCCTGGAGTTCTGTTCTTGACTTTGTTCTCACTGTATACGTCTGTCTCTGAGTAATTTCTTCCAGTTACATGGCTTCAGAATAGCACCCACATAACAGCAATCCCAGATCTAGAACTCTAGCCCCCACCTCTCTCCTGAACGTCAAACCAGTATTCAGCTGTCACCTGGACTTTTCTTACCATTGCACCCGGATGTATTCCATAGGTATCTCCAGTCCGACCCAGTACCTTCTCACGTCCTCTCCCTGCTCCCACACACCCACTCCTGAAAAACCTGTTCTTCTCCTCCCATGATTTCTTCTCTTGCTCACTGGTGGCCCTGTTCCCCAGTCACCCAAGCTAGCCGCCTGTCACTCAGCTTCCTTTCCCTTCCCTGCCCCCTCTTTGTGCCCTGCAGTAACGCCATACCCCGACCAACACACAGAGTGGCTGAGCCTGTGGCATCCACCTCAGCAGAGTCTCTGGAGTCCGTCCCCTCTTGTCTATCCCCAGCTGCCCTACCTTAGTTCAGTCCTCATTGTCACCCACATGGACTGTCATGTCCCAGCCAGTCTTGCCGGCATCCTTCTTCCCTGTGCAGTGCACTCTCCTTGCTGCTGGAGGAGACAATCGCGGCACTCTCTGCTCACAGTCTCTAGTTGTCCACTGCCCATAGGCTAACGTCCCAGCTCCCGCATTCTGGCCTGACTGACCCCTTCAGGCTGGTTCCCTGGTGCTCCTGGCTACACACTCCACAGCCCTCAGAACCTTCTCCTGTTCCCTGAGCACACGCAAGCTATTTTTATTTTATTTATTTAAAATTCATTGGAATGACAATAGTTAGTAGAATTACATAGGTTTCAAGTGTACAATTCTGTAATACATCATCTATACAGAGGGTGACAAAAAATGTATACACACTTTAAGAAAAAAAAAACCATTAAAATTGTAATACTCAATATAGACCTATAACAAAAGATGAATACAAATCATGTTTGACTTCTGCAATTACAAGAGGTGTTCAAAGTGGTTACCATCAGCATCCAGGCACTTCTGATTTACAGTGAACTACTGCTTGAGCAACGTTGACCAAAGTGTCCACTTGTATACATTTTTTTGGTATCCCCGGAATGTATCACATTGCATGTTCACCACCCAGAGTCAGTTCTCCTTCCATCACCATATATTTGACCTCGTTTACCCTCTTCTGCTACCCCTCTCCCACCTAAGCTGTTTTTAAGGATGCTCTGTGTTTGCAAATGCTGTTTTTGCCTCCCTCTTTAGTGCTTGCTATGTTTCTTTTGCCTCTCAAGGTCCATCTCAGATCCCACCTCAGTGAACCCTTCCCTGACTCCCTCAGAGAGCCTAGTCCTTCCATCCCTCTGTGATCCCCTTGTGTCTGCCCTCACCTGTTACAGCACTGACCATGTGCTGTGTCCCCTCTGCCCTGGCCTTTGTTTCATGTTCTGCGCTGTTTGTCCTTGGTGCCTTGGCCCTGTGCTTGGTGCAGAATGGTTGGTATAGGGAGTTGGCAGACAGAGGTGGAGGGAGGTGGCAGGTGGCTCAGGGTGACTGTGGATGGACTGTGCTGGTGCCAGGCTGTGGAGGGCCAGGAGGCCAGGCCAGGTAGCTCTGAGTCTGCTTTCTGGGTGGTTCTGTACATCACCGCCATGCAGGGAGGGGCCCCTAGAGTGCCCTGCTCCTTGGTGGGGACTCAACCTCTTTTTTTTTTTTTAAAGTATGTGTGTTTTTAAAGTAAAAATAACATAATCACATTATAGAAAATTTGGAAAACTAAATAAATCATCCATATTTCTACCAGTCTTTGCAACCATTGTTATTTTGATGTGTGTTTCTGCCAGTCTCTTTTCATGTGAGTACTTTTGACCAAAAAAAAAAAAAAAAGTATTCATGTAACAAAGCCTTTTCTGTGTTGCTGCCTATGTTCATAGCTGTGACTTTTAATGGCTGTTGAGGCCATCGAGGGAACACAAGAACATACTGTGCTTACTGTCAGTGGTATTTAAGTCATCTCCTGCTTGCAAATATTGGTGCAATGAATATCTTTGCAGATACAGATTTTTACATGTTTTTGTCATATTTCCTGAGGATGGATTCTCAGGTTCTAGGTCATAGAGTACCAAGGTTAACTGTGGCTCTCTGTGCACTTGAGACCCAGCCAGCCTGTCTGGGATGATGGTCCTTTCTTGTTCTGTGACACACAGCCTCCAAAGCAAATAGGACTTCACAGCGGTTCCAAAGTATTGGTGCCTCTGTGCCTCCCAGAGAGAATGGCTGAGTTTTTTTAGTCCATGAGATTCTTATTTAATGTGTTTATTTGGAGCCTGAAATAAACCCTACATTGGGAGCTTGGGTGGAGTGTAGGGTGGGAAGGCAAGGAAAAGTCTCAGAGCTCGAGCATAGCCAGGACCTGTGAGACGCAGGGGAAGAGATTGCCAAACCAGTGAAAACAAGTGTGTTTTTCAAGGTACACCCTACCCCCACCCCCACCCCCGCAGAGCTCTAGCCCCACTCTGCCTCTTTTCTCTCGGGTCCCTCACACCCTGTGACAAGGAAGTGTTCTCCTGCCCCTGGGCTGTGGTAGGCCTTCCTCCCCTCCTCTTGGAACACTTGCCTGCCTTGAAGCCCTGCGGACCTCCCCTCTCCTCCCCCCACCTGTTCTCACTCTGCCCTGCGCTCTTATTCTGGTTGCACATGTCTCAGCTCCCAGTTGGCAAGACTCTGGAATGACAAGAGCTGTGTCCTGTTCGTCTTGGTGTGTCCCTCACACTGTTTGTGATTGTTCACGGAATGAAAAGAACTGAGTTCAGCTTTTTATTTGTTATAAATTCAGTACAAGGCCTTAGTCAGTCTGAGGCCTTTGGCACTGAGGGGGTTTTAGGTTACTTCTTTGCAAGTGAAACTTAGCTCTTACCACCCTTTTAAATAACTACTTGACCCACTTATGAGTCAGCAGATGCTTGGTGAGTGGGAAAGATTGCTGCTGCTGACTTCCTCTGCCTGAGGGTCCTCATTCAGGCCAGCCAGTGTGAGCCCTAGTTGGCAGATGCGCTGCCTGTGACCGGCCAAGGGTGTTCCCCAGGACTTCCCTGAGGCCCAAAACAAAAAAAGGAGTAGAAGCAGTTGTCCCAGTCACTCCCAGTGCCTTTGTCAGGTCCTTCTGAAGCGGGGCTCGTTCCTTTAGCCACAGATGATGGAGTACCTTCCATCTGTCGGACGCTGTCTCGGGCTGTGGGGTGCTGCCTCGGGCTGTGGGGTGCAGTGCTGCCCCAGGCATACCTGGACCTTGCCCCCTCGCACTCAGGTTTACACTTGTGTCTTCAGAGACAGACTTGGATTCAGAGTCGGGCTCAGCCAGTACCCCTGAGATCTTGGATGAGTTGCTTCCCCTACGAGCGGGGGACTTTTTCCAGCTGCAAACTACAAATACTGCCTGCCCCCTTCACAGGGTGGCTGGGAGGTGGAATGGGACGAGGATCCTCGGCTGAGCCACAGGACACAGAAACTGATTTGATGACTTTTCTCCATTCTCTCCGTAACCAGGACAGTGTTAGATGCACGGGTGAGAAGTCAAGTCACTGCAGACAGAGGATGCCTTAGGGCAGTGAGGCATTATTCTCTCAAGAAACCAGGTTGAGACAGGCTGCTAGATCCTTCTTTTCCGATGGCTTGACACAGTGGCCAGTTCTGGGGTGACTAGAAGTTCATAGTAGCTTCCCAGTGTGGTAAGCCTGGCACGCAGTAGACTCTCAGTAAATGTCAGCTCCCTTCCTCAGCCCCTCCTCCTCCTGCTCCCTCCCTCTCTCCCCAGGCCTCAGCTTCTCTTGAAACCACCCATGTCTTTCCTCTTTTGGAAAGAGCCTAGGTGTCCTCAGGTGGGAGGTACCCGTGTCTCCCAGAGTGTTCCAGGCTCCTCTTCCCAGGCATGGTGCTCTGGGACCTGGGGCTGCCATTGCAATGCCGGTGCCCTCTTCTCTGCGCCCTGGCATTTGGGCAGTGCCTCCTAGAGAGAGCCGAGAAGACCTACAGCACGTGGCATTTATTCTCAGATATAACCTGAGCTGCGGCTCTGCACAGGCTCTTTGCCGAGCAATGGGAAGCCCCAGTATGAGCTGGAAGCCCCAGAAGTGCCTGGCCGCAGTTTGCAGCCTGCTAGTAGAGGTGGGATTTGTTTATGGTGAGCCTGGTGTCCTCAAGATTTTAGAAAAAAGAGGAGGGATCAGTGTGGACAGGGTAGTGAGCCCCTGCTCCCCAGAGTCCTCTTCTGGCTGACTTTGGTAAAGAAAATGACACATCTTCATGGGCCTGGAGGTGCATATTAAACATGTGCGCCTCAGCCAGTTGTGTGTGCCAACTCCTGAAACTGCTACCAGAGCCGCCCTCTGTCCTCTGTGCTGTGGCGAGTCAGACTGGAGTAACCAGTTCCTCGGATGGTGGGTCTGATTTCAGTGACTTCAGCTCCCTTACTCCGCTGTGGGTTGGTGTCTGCTCAGTCTAAAAGGGGAACAGATACTGAGCCTGAATCTTTCTTGCAGGAAGCTAGCCCACTCATTCCAGGAGAAATCTGCTAGTTGCTTACTCAAAAAATAACCTCAAGGCCAGCTCCTCCAGCTCCATGTGGCCCCCCAAACCTCATCTTATCACTTTGTCCAAGTTACAGGAGCCACCAGTCAGGGATGGTGTCCCACAGAAAGGATATAACTACCTTCTTCTTTGCAGAGGAGAGTGGGTGGGGGTGCAGAGAGTGAGGCACAACCACAGACAAGGAGTGAGTTAGGGTGTGTGCCCAACTCTGAGCTGGGCCCTAGGACTGGTCAGACAGCCTTACCCTCTAGGAACTGGTGCCCAGGTGGGAAGATGAGAGTTGATACACGTGAAAAGGTTAGAGAACATACTTAGCTGACCCTGAGCCCTATGAATGTTTAGAATAGGGAAACAGCTCCTATCCTGAGACCTAGGACAAGTATTGCACCATGATGAGTGTGTGTTTCCTCATAGAAAAATTGAGGGGTTTCTCTGGGGGTCTGTCTAATGTTAACACTGTGTTTAAGAATCCAGCCTTAATGGAGGCTTCCTGGGGGAGGTGAGGCTAGGCCGGCAGGCCAACAGCATCTGATGAGCAGTGAGGGACGGGGCTGGGAGGGTGAGGCCTGCAGACCGGAGCCTAGTCAAGGCCTGTAACGGGCCTTGGCAGAGTCCAGTGGCCGTCTGCCCACCCTCACAGCTGTTTCTCCCAGAGCCCAGGCATCGCTGTTGAGCTGGACCTGAGCCCCATACCTGTTCTGTAGGGGGCAGGTGGAGTAATGGGAGCTTTGCTGGATGAGGGGCAGGCTGGAGACAGGCCAACCCTGGCCATCAGGATGAAGAGGGCAGCAGGAGCCCTGTGCAGGCCCTGGCCAAAAGGGCTGACCTCAGCAGAGGTCAGATGGGTTAAGGGGAGGTTAAACACTTAGGCAAAGGCTGTGTTCTGAGGACAGTTTTGCATTTTTTAAAAAGAATCCAGATAAAAACCAAAATCATTTTTCCAGCATTTTATCTGCACCCTTCACATCTCTTTATTCCTCGCAAGTCTGCCTGATTTAATCAAATCAGCACAGGTTTTTGTTCCAGAACCTTGAGCTGTCCTTTAAAAACTAAGAGGAATAAAGGCTTTCTGTAAAATAAGAAATACAACAGTACAGAAAGGTTATAAAGGGACAAGTCGCCACCCATACCACCCCATTCACCCCCTGCCCCCAACCCCACCACCTGGAGGTAAATTCTGTGAACCACTGGGAACTATAATGGGCCCTAACAGAAACGTGTGTGGTGTCACTTTCCAGGCCTCAGAGTGTAAAGCTTGCTTTGTGTCTATTCTGGGACATCACCTGGGCTGAAATCCAGCCCCTTTCCAGAGAGGGGAAAGAGACTGCCGCTGTGGTGTGGCCGGGGCTGGGCACGGGCACAGGAGCCTTCCAGAGAGGCTCCTCAGGGCCCCAGGAAGGGCCGTCAGCAGCCTCGCCTTAGCCCTGCATCCCTGGGACTGCCTGTGGGCCCTGAGCTGGTGGCTCCTCGCCCTCTCACCAAGGTTCTCTCTTCTCCTCAGCGCCTAATGGCTCTTTTTCACCTTCTCAGGATCCCTCTGTGACCCAGCTGACCAATGCCCCACAAGGTGGCCTGGCTGAATTCAACCCCTTCTCAGAGGTTGGTGAGCATGTCCCCTTTTTGAGTCCTCCGGTTCTCTGGGTGGTGTTGGGGTCTCTGAGACAAGGGGCCTTGGCAGAGACAGAGTGCTCCGCAAAGCTTCAGTCCTCCAGGGGACAGTCTTAACGCAAACTCGGGGGGTGGGGAAAGATGAGGAAGTCAGCAATTTTCCCCTTGGGGTCTATGATCTGGGCCCTTCCCTGAAGAGGTCAGGTAGGGCAGTGCCAGGTGCTGTAGATCCAGAAAGGCCAGAGGTGCTGGGTTAGGCATCACATCGCCGAGCCAGAGGCTTTTGGCTGAGGAGCTGCAGAGGGAGGCCCAGAGGGAGTACTCCTCACAGGCAGGGCACATCACTCGCCCTGCTGTGAGTTTGCCTCCGTGTGGCTAACGAGTGGAGTCCACTCACCTCACTCCTTTGATCCGTCGCACACAGACAAATGCGGCCACAACGGTTCCTGTCACCCAGCATCCTGGGCCCTCACAGCCAGCAGTTCTCCAGCCCTCTGTGGAACCAGCCCAGCCAACACCCCAGGTACTGTTGACAGAGGTCCCTTTTGCCTCTCCTTCCCAGAAAGGGAAGCACCCAGACCAGTGCTGAGTCCTGAGATTGGAGGGTGGGCAGAGGGCCTTAACCCTTGCTCCTCTTCAAGAGCCCTCTTGATAATCTCTTTGGGGTCGTCACTCGCATATTGAAGGTCTCCTTGCATATACCCTCACCCCCGACCCAACTGCCAGCACAAAACAACAAGCCCTACTCACCAGGCTGGCTCCTGGGTGTCTTCAGACAGAACAGTGCCCTGGTCATGCCACTCCGGGTCCTCCCAGGGCTTTTGATTTGTTCTGTTACTCAGGGCGCAGGATCTGTCTGGGTTTTTTAACCTCATTTATTGCTGCCTTCCTTCCTGTTTTCCTTTGTCCCATCACCAAATACTGTGAGTCTCGTCCGCTTGGTGCCTAGCTCTTCACACCCTGCCTCACTGCCTTGCCCCACGCCCTTCGCTGCCCCAGTGAGCGTGACCCACAGTGAGTTGTGTGTTGCAGCTCCTGCTTAGGCTAGCAAGTTCCTGCCTCCCAGATTCCTCCCAGATTTGCTCTCTGAGCAAGCTCTCAGAGAGGCAGATGCTCCTAGGAGGAGATCGTATTCTCAGAGACAGCTACATGCGAAAGCTTCCGCAGATAGGCACAGGGTAGTAAGCGAGGCGCCTGGGGCTGCCCAAGCTGGGCTCTGGACTCCAGTGGGCCCCCGGCTGCTCCCGTCATCCAGCCGGACTCAGCCTGGAAGCGCTGCTCCTGCCTGGGCCCCTGGGCCCCGTCCACGCCCCAGAATCCTGTAAGATGAGGCCTAGAGGCAGAGGAGACCTTCTTGTCGAACTGGGTGGTGGGTTGTAGGGACTTGACTCCTGTTCAACTAAAGTCAGACTTGGGGAGAAGAGGCTGAAACCCTCGGTGTGGTCGATTCTGGTCCTGCTTCTACCCCCATGCCCACGATTTCCCTCTTGAAGGCAGCCTTAGCTTTATGAGCACTCCTTTTGGAGACAGAGCGACGAAATACACATATGTATGTACACATATGCCGGGCTTGTTAGCTGGTGAGATGACCAGTTTGATACTTGCTTCCTGAAAAGGACTTTAGACGTCAGGGGAACTGGGTCCACCAGCTGCAGTTCCCAGCAGGAGCACACCATGGGCTGGAACTCTGACCCTGCTCTGCTCAGCCTCACATACAGGCCCCTCGCTGCCTCACTCAGAGGCCCTGCTCTGTCTGGGGAGGGGAGAACGCTTGGGCTCTGCATGCCCAGGAGGCCAGGCAGAGCAGGGCCAAGCCTGAGGAACTGTCCTGGGGTGTAGCCGGTCACAGCTCAGGTGGACTTTGGGGCAGCTCCTGGGAGCAGAGCAGGGAGAGGCGCTTAAATACAGATTTTTTAGGCTCCAGGTACACAGTCTGCCCTCAAGTGCCTCGCTTCCCCACTCACTGCAAGCACATTTGTACTGTTTCGCTTTACACACACCTCCGCTAGGCTTCTCAAATGAGGCTTTGGTCACTGGGTCCCTGGCTACGGGGCAGTCTCTTGTGAGGCCTCTTTCCCACTGATACTGCCCCAAAGGTCACTGAACTTTGCCTGGACTCCAATAAAGGGGATGGTTCTCCTATCTCAAGCTTCAGGATGAAGGGGTGAGGAGAGCCCTATTAATGGCAAGGGGCCAGAGGTGGTGTAGGGGCAGTAGGGGACAGGCCTCCCTGTGGTGGTCTCAGGTACCTAAGACACGGTGGGGCTGGGACTGCATGGGGCACGGTCCCTCTGCCTTCCTGCGCAGGCCAACACTATCCCTCTATATTTCGGATCTAGTTGCCTCCACGTCCCCTTTTTGCTCTAGGCTGTGGCCTCTGCAGCCCAGGCAAGCCTGCTCCGGCAGCAGGAAGAACTGGACAGGAAGGCAGCTGAGCTGGAACGCAAGGAGCGGGAGCTACAGAACACTGTGGCCAGCCTACATGGTAAGGGAGCTGGGTGGACAGTGCCCTGAGTGTGCTTGTTCCTGGGGCAGCCTCACCTTTGCTGAACTCTCAGTCATCTTAGAATGGTCCTGGCGAGAGCGAGGGGTGGAAGTCAGGAGACATGAACTGTAATCCTAGTGGATGTGGTTTATTTCTGTGCTCCTTCCTGGCCCTAAAATTCTTTGATTGAGTAGGGGCACTGGTCCCTCAGTTCCTTGCTTATGGGCTGTTGTTGATAAAAATAATCACTTCGGCTGTTTAGTTCTGTGTTTCCTAGTGCTTTTGGGGTCATGAGCTTGTGGGCGTGTGTCCCATCCCACTCGTACCCATGGAGACCCTGCTCCCCACTTGCTGGTACCCCTCCCGGAGCCCTGGGAGGCCGTAGCTGGGCCGGTGTGTGCCCCCTGCCGGCTGCAGCTGAAGTGGGCCTCACATCGTCCTCTTTTTCTACACAGTGAGAGAGAACAACTGGCCACCCTTCCCCTTGTGGTGCCCGGTCAAGCCCTGCTTCTATCAGGATTTCTCCACAGAGATCCCCACCGACTACCAGCAGATATGCAAGATGCTCTACTATCTCTGGATGTGTGAGTCGGCTCCTGCCCCTCTGAGCTCAAGGGTGAAGTGGGGTGTGTTCTGAGAGCCCCGTCTATGCTCTGGCTGCTCCTCCCTGGCAGACTGCAGCCTTCCTCAGTGCCGGCCGGGCTGTGGGAGACCGTCTGCCCACATAAGCGGCCCTCCAGTCTGCTCCTTGTCCTGGGAACCTTCCCTCAAGGACTAGTCCAGACCACATGTCAAGTGGGTGGGATTAGCCAGAGGGTCTGAGTCCCTGCGGAGCCCGCTGCACAGAGGCCCTGCTTAGATGATGGCCTCGCCTCCCCACAGGCCCCTGGGCTCCTAGGAGTGAGGCTGAGAGACTCCTTGTCGCACCCCTGCGGGTCACCCCAGGAAAAGACTGGCTGAGAGAAAGACTACATTTCCACGGATCAGCCCTTGGGTCTGAACCCCCCTCCACTGCCATCCCTCGAATACCTGGGCTGTCCCGTTACTTCTTAGGAGCTGGTTTGGTCCCAGAAAAGCAGGAATGGGAGCTCCCCTGGGAGTTCTCTACTCCTTCTGCAGCTGCCCTATAATGGACCTCACCTCCTCTCCAGGGCTGATTGGCCACATCTGGGCCCTTCAGCTACATTGGCTCCAGCCTTTGTCTGTCTGCCCCCTCCACAGTGCACTCCGTGACTCTGTTCCTCAACCTGCTTGCCTGCCTGGCCTGGTTCCTAGTCGACAGCAGCAAGGGAGTGGACTTCGGCCTCTCGATCCTGTGGTTTGTGATCTTCACCCCCTGTGCCTTCCTTTGTTGGTACCGACCCATCTATAAGGCCTTCAGGTGAGTGGGGCTGGGGCAAGGCGGGTAGTATATGGCTGCCATCCCAGGTAGCCAGCCAAGGACCACGAGCCTGGGTTCCCCATCCCAGCCAGAACAGAAGAGAATGGTGGGAAATTCCCTTCTAGTCCCACCCACAGCCAGAGCAGGCAGGGATCGGAGTCATTCTCCTTCGTTGTAACTGAGGTCTGCTCTGGTGCAGTAGGATTTCAGTCCCTGGAAGAGGGAGGGGACTTCCCAGCTCCCTTCTGGGGCTCTAGGGTGTGTCTCTGATACAGCCGGACTCAGATACCTCTCAGTGGCTCACTCTCCGGGTTCACCTACACCCCTCCCTTACCTCCCTAGGAACCCTGGAGCATCTCTGAGTGCCAATATTTGACTGGTTGACCTAGAGTAGATACTGTGGACATTAATGGATCCACTTCACAAATGCCTAGTGCTTTTGGGATTGTGCTTCAGAGCTGATGCTTTCCGGGTTAGGAGCCCAGAAGACCCTGGGAATAGGGCACAGGGTGGTGGCTGAACCCCCACCCCATGCACTCAGCAGGCAGGACCTGAGCTCTGGCTGTATTCTAGCCCTCAAGGTCCTGGAGATGGAATTACTCAAAACGCCAGTGTTGTGTAGTGTTTTCTACTTCCCAAATACCTTTTCTGCCACCCAGGCTTATGGTTTTATTATTAGAGGTTTCTTCCTTTGGTTTAGATTTTTTTCCCTGTTAGGAAATGCAGATAAGTACTCCAGGAGATGGACTGTTAAGCTCTTTATATTGTCCTTTGGATAAGCAACTTGATTAGCTCTTCCAGGAAGGGGTCAAGCACTGACCTCTTAAATTGGAAGGCAGTGAAAGGCAAGCCCTTTTTTATTATAGTTGGGGGGTGTCTCTGTATGGCTGGTCCCCTGAAGCTCTGTCTACTCTCCTATTTTGCAACCTGGCTCCTAGGGAGGAGAAATGGCAGACCAAGTGAGGAATGCTGAGGAATGAGTCCCAAATCCTCTTGTGACTTCTGATCTCCCCTCTCTCCACAGGTCCGACAACTCTTTCAGCTTCTTCGTGTTCTTCTTTGTATTTTTTTGTCAAATAGGGATCTATATCATCCAGTTGATCGGCATCCCTAACCTGGGGGACAGGTGAGACCTGGGCCAGTACAGAGGGAACTATGCTTTGGAGGCGAGGCTCAGTCCCTCTCACCCTATTTTGCAGCCCCAGAGAGCCCCCACAGATGACCCCTCTTCCACCATGGCAGGGAGAGCGGTAGCTGGGCCAGCTTGGATCTGCCTTCAGGCCCCTCTCCAGTTCTTCATTGGTAGCCAGCCACTCACTGTCTTTTGTTACCCGACACTTTCTGGGGTTTTGTGGGTGAACTTGGCCTGAGTGCTTAGGCTACCTGGGCTGGATTGCAGCCTCTTCATTTTCTCCTGCTACGCCCTCCTGGAGGCTGGTGCTATTTCCACAGGTCCCAGACAAGCCCTTGGGCTTGAGTGACTGCTGATGGAGGCCCTGGTCTTTGTGGACTCTGAGCTGTGACTTTTTCCAGAGGTCCTGTAGCCTCAGGAGATGGAGCCTCTCCTGGGTGGGCCCCTCCACCTGCTCTCTCTGAGCATACCGTTGGCTTGAGTTTCCTGGGTGCTGTAGTCCTCTGCTCAGAATTAGTCTCAAAAAGAAAAGCTGATGGTTGATGTTTTCCTTTCTGCCTCAGTGCCCAGGAAACATTACAGGAAGGTCAGGCTGGCACTTGGCAAAAAGCCTGAGCTTGGAAGGGGTGCACTGTTTTAGTCCCCTCCCTCCAGTGGAGCTGGCAAGTCTGGAGCAGTGGGGAGGGGCTGACTCATCTTGAGCTCTGAGCAGGGTATGCCACCCTCCCACCACCCCTCTTACTTCTCAATCTGGCCCCCTTTCTCTTTGTTTGATGACCCACTTTCATTACTCGATACCCTCAGTAAGGTCCTGATAGAAAGGCTGTGATTAATTACTGCCATTTGCACCTTGGACTCGAGTCAGAAGGCTCATTTTTTGTTTGTTTGGTTTTTTTTTTGGTCCTAACTCCGCCCCTCACTGCCCGGCCTGAGCCTCCCTGGAAGAGATCTGCAGCCTCCAGCCTCCCAATGCCTTTCTCATCTCACTTCCTAACACAGGGGTGGGGTGTGTGTGGATATAATCGCCCCCCCGCCTTTTGTTACTGATTGTAAAGTACACATAACATAAAGTTTATCATTTTGTTTATCACTTATACCATTTTAGAGTATATAATTCAGTGGCATTTAGTATGTTTATAAGGCTGTGCAGTCAGCACCTCTGTCTCGTTCCAGGACATTTTCACCACCCCAAAAGGAAACTCCACACCCATTAGCAGTCCCTCTGCACTCCCTCCTTCTCTGAGCCCCTGGCAGCTATTAAACTGCTTTCAGTCTCTGGATGTGCCTGTTCTGGACATTTCATATAAATGGAATCACACGGCATGTGGCTTCCTGAGTGTGGCTTCGTTCACACAGCAAGGTGTTTGCACGGTCCGTGTCATAGCGTGGATCAGTACCCAGGTTCCTTTTACAGTGGGATGCTCCGTCGTTTGGATGTACTACATTGTGTTCATCCACCCAGCACGTGACATGGATTTGGGCTGTTTTTCTTTTTTGCTGTTGTGAATGGTGCTGCTACAAACATCTGTGTACAAGCTTTTAGTGCCTGTTTTCAGTTCTTTTGAGTTTTTGTATCTAGGAGTGGAATTGCTGGGTCACATGGTAATTCCGAGTCTAATTTATGAGGAACTGCCAATTGTTTCCTGCATTGGCCACTTTACATTCCCGATAGCAGTGTATGAGGGTTTCTCTACATCCTTGCCAACACTTGTTATTTTATTTATTTTTTTCTTTCTGTTATTGTCAACCTAGAGGTGTGATGTCTCATGTTTTTTGACTGGCATTTCCTGGTTGATCATCTTTTATGTGTTTCTTGGCCATCTGTGTATCTTATTTGGAGAAATATCTGTTGAAGTCCTTTGCTAATTCAGTAATTGGATTCTCTTTTTGTTTTTGAGTTCTTTATATATTCCAGATATTATCTTTTTATCAGATAAGTAATTTATAGTTTTTTTCCATTCTGTGTGTTCATTCCTTTTTTTTCCCTTTATTATTATTATTTTTTTAATTTATTTTCTTTCATTCTTAATAGTATCCTTTGAGGTACAAAAGTTCTTTTTTTTTGTTTTTTAGCTGAGCCATCCTGCCACCTGTTGGCAGCTCAGCAGCTGCTCAGCTCGGGCCGGGACTTGAACCGCTGTTGCTCAGAGCTCAAACTCTTGAGCGAGCTCTTAACCAACTGAGCCACTCGGCCAGCCCCAAAAGTTCTTAATTTTGATGAAGTCCCATTTAGTATGTTCTTCTTTTGTTGCTTGTGCTTTGGGTGTCATATTTAAGAACCATTGCCAAATGCAAGGTCATGAAGAGTTAGCTCCGTTTTTTTCCAAGAGTTTTATAGTGTGAGTTGTTATTAGGTTGTTGATCAGTTTTGAGTTAATTTTTGTGTATGGCTGAAGTAAGGGTGCAGCTTCACTGCTCTGCATGTGGAGGTCCAGCAGTCCCAGCACCATCTGTTACAGAGACCATTTTCCCTTTCGCTGGTCTGGGCACCTTTGTGAACACCAGTTGACGACAGATGTATGGGTTTGTTTCTGGACTCCTAATTCTGTGCCATTGATCTATATATGGCTGTCCTTATGCCAGTACCACACTGTTTTGATATTTGTAGCTTTGTAGTAATTTTTAACTCATGAAGTATGAGGACATGCCCTTGTATAGATGAGGCTAAGGAGGGAGACATGACTGACTGGAGGCAGGGGGCTGTCCCTGGGCCCCAGTGGGAAGAGCTGAGGGATAGGACGAATGCAGTGGATTGGCCAATAGTTCTTTCCAGAGGCCGGGCCCTCAGAACGGGGCAGCTGTGCTTTCCAGCAGTAGGAAAAGGCCATACCCAGTGTTACGCATGACTGTGAGGGCTGTGAGGGAGGCAGCTACATCCTCCATCCCAGACCTCATGTGGCCCACAGATTCCCCAGAGGCAGCTGGGGGGGTAGGGGGCGCAAAGGCTTCTGGACTCCAGAGCTTGGTGCTGCAGGCAATGCCTGGATGTGGTCAGCAAACAGCGCCCACCTGGAGCAGAGCCCCCCTGGGGACCTCTGGGCTCTCCCCCACTCGCCCTCTCCGCCTCCTCCTCCCTTCACAGTGGTTGGATTGCAGCCCTGTCTACCCTGAAGAAAGACTTGGCAGTGTCGATCATCATGATGGTGGCGGCTGGCTTCTTCACCCTCTGTACCGTGCTCTCCCTCTTCCTCCTGAAGCGGGTGAGTGGTGGGTGCTGGGCCAACAGCAAACTGAGGAAGCAGGCTCCTCTCTCCTGCCTTCACCATGGGGGTGTTTGTTCATCACTACAGCAGAGGGGCCTCCTGGGTCCCCAAAGGCCCAGCAGCTTTCTCCCAGGCTCCGGGTGGGAAGTTCGGCGGGCTTGGGTCCAGGTGGGCCTCTCTCACCACAGCCTGTTTCCCCAGGTGCACTCCATGTACCGCCGGACGGGAGCCAGCTTTCAGCAGGCCCAAGAGGAGTTTTCCCAGGGCATCTTCAGCAGCAGGACCTTTCGCAGCGCTGCGTCGTCTGCTGCCCAAGGAGCCTTTCAAGGGAATTAGCCCTGACTCTCCCCTCTGCTCCAGCCTTTTCTCCAGCCTGCCTTCTGAACCGCACTTCCCGTGGGTGCCTTAAGCAGTGCTTGTGCCCAGCACAGACCCGGGGAGGGGCTTGTCGTGGCCCTTCCTCCTTCCTCAGCAGCCAGCTCTCCCTTTCACCCGAGGGGAGGGAAGGGAGGGAGGCAAAGGGACATTTTTACACAAGAGAAAAGAAAAACATGGTCTTTCCTTCTCTGGTGGTCGTTTGGTAGGATTCTTTCGTCTCTCTGGAAGCAGTGGCACTGAAGTTCCCTACACTCACATTCGCGCACATACACGTACGCATTTGGATCACCGGCTGACCTGTGCCCACCCCAGCTAGAGTTGATGGGGTGTCCTGGGCCTCCGCTCCTCCCCCAGCAGCCTGGCCTGAATCTGGCTCCACAGACCCAGCCTGTGGCTTCCAGTCCTGTCCTCTCTTGCCCATGCTGGGGTAACCTCCCAAGGGCCCCCATTAGATGAGCTGCAGTCTAGGCTGGTGGACAACTCTTTTCCCCAGATCACTCTGGACGGGTCTCTGTGCTTCCAGAGCCTCTGGCCTGGTTCCCCAGCCTCTTCCCTGCCTCATGTTTTTCACAAACAGATTTATAGCCCTTCCGGCCCTTTCCACCCTTCTGCTGTGGGCAGCACCCTGTGCCCTCTGGGGCTCTCCCTGAGCCCTTTCCTCTTTAGACTTACTGAATGTGCAATGGGGTTGGCTGGGATTTGGGGGTAGGGAAGGACAGAGGATGACCGGAGTTGTCCTGCCCAGCCTTTAGCAGTCTTCTAGGAGTGGGCTCTGACTGCTCTGGTGTGAGTCATTTGACCCTGTTTTGTTTCCCTCACCTCCTGGGAGACAGCAGTACTCTGCTTTGGCCTTGATTCTACCCACTCAGCATCTCACATCAGCAATATCTAGTTTGTGTAACTCTTTGGGAGGGCAGGGCCAGTCAGGCCAGAACTGCATCCTCCAAGCTGGACTGATAAGCCCCCCTTTTGAGGATTCCAGACTAACCCTCCAAGGTTCCCCTATACCCCAAGTGGAGTCTAGGTCCTAGGGATTTCCTAGGAGGTGTGTCGCTGTGATGGGCACCTAGGAATCCATGGTTAATACCTGCACCCTGTCTTCCAGAGGCTGTAGGAGTAGGTGTGTATACTGAGGGAACTTCTCAAAAAGCTGGCCAACCCAGTGGCCGCCCTCAGGCTGCCAGCCCACTCTGCCCCAGAGCCACTGAAAGATAAGCAGTGACCAAGGTTTTGTAGCCTTCTGGAATGTTTTCTCCATGTACAAATGTATATGTTATGTCTCAATTTTGTGCTTAAATAAAAAGACATTTTCAGACAACACTGGTCCTTGTGTCTGCTGGACTTGGGAGGATGGGGGTGGCCCACAGGGATAAGAGCTGAGGGCTCCAGCGATGGGTGAGAGGGGCCAGTCAAGATGCTGCATCTGGGTGCTGGCCAAGTGGCTCAGTTGGTTAAGAGTGCGAGCTCTGATATTGTATAATATTGTCAACTATAATTGAATATATATATAGTTATGGGATGTGCAGTATAATGGAGTGGAGTCAATGGAATTGTAATAGGTATGATGTTGGGGGGTAAGGGGAGGGGAGTTGTCACTTTGAGGGGTAAAAAGTATAATGATTGCACTGTGTTGTACACCTGACACTAAAAAAAAAAAATTAAAATTAAATATATTGGAAATTTTATAGCAATTAGATAACATCTGTGAAAACCAATCACAAAAATTCAGGTTTGGGGCCGGCCGAGTGGCGCGATGGTTAAGAACTCGCTTGGGATGCCAGAGGGCCCCGGTTCGGATCCCACATATGAGGGCCA
>NW_017731861.1:1234154-1257993 GCF_001890085.2 Hipposideros armiger | reverse complement strand
TGAAGCAACGTCCTCCACAACTAGACTGAAGAACAAAACGACAGCAACTTGTCTGTTCCCCTTCCCCCAATTCCCCAGCACTGTTCCCATCCCTCCAATTCCCCAATAAAAATCTTTAAAAAAAAAAATTCAGGTTTGTATTTTAATTATCTTTCATACTTTTTTTTTGCATTTATTCATTTCTATTCTATTTTACAGATATTTCATTATAAATTGGAAACTTTTTAATTTTAAAATGAGAATTAAAAAAAAGTACGAGCTCTGAGCAACAGAGTCGCCGGTTCAATTCCCAAATGGGCCAGTGAGCTTTGCCCAAGCTGAGCTGCCCCTGTGCTGCCACTCAAATGGTGAGAGGATGTGCTGCTCCTAAGTACAAGGTTGCCTTTTGAACTCTCGCATGGGATGCTGGGCTACGCCCACCTGGGACTAAGATTGAACACGGGCACCTTGAGCTGAGCAGCAGCTGACAGGTGGCCAGATGGCGACTGGACTCGGAGCTGAGCTAGCTGTGCCCTCCACAATTAAGACTTAAGGAAAGTGACTTGGTTGTTGCCCTTCCCCAATTCCCCAATAAAATCTTTAAAAAAAAAAAAAAAGCTGCATCTGGCCATCCTGCTCCCTGGTGGGTCTGTGACAGGCCAAGCCTCTCACCCCTGGAGACAGCCTCTTCCTAAGATGACTATTGGCCTCTTCTTTTTTTTGTTTAAAGATTTTTATTGGGGAATTGGGGGAAGGGGAACAGACAAGTTGCTGTAGTTTTGTTCTTCAGTCTAGTTGTGGAAGACGTTGCTTCACTGGCCCAAGTTGGCACCATCATTATGCTCTTCCCGGGTGAGGCAGATCAGTCCCCGGCTTCTGGACAGCCGCTCACTGCGGCTGCTGGCCGCTCACGCTGGCTGCTGGCTACATATGGTAGCCCATGGCAACCCACTGCCACAGGGGCTGCAAGCCTACGCTGTCGCTGGCGACTCTCAGCCCAGCTTCAGGTTGAGCTGTTGTTCAGCATCTTAGCTGTAGAGGGCAGTGTCACTGGCCCTCATATGTGGGATCCGAACCGGGGTCCTCTGGCGTCCCAAGCCAGCTCTTAACCATCGGGCCATTCAGCCGGCCCAATGGCCTCTTATATAGTACTTTCTTGTCCCAGCACTTACACTTTCAAGCTGCTGGTTTTGGGGGGAGGGGCCTCTTTGAATCTTCCCCCAACGCACACACCTGCTTGGCGGGGCTCCGCCCTTCTTGCTCCTCATCTGGGGGATATCTAGGATGCTGCCTGAGCCTGGATGGGATTCGCAGGTGACCTTGTCTGCCGGTCTCTACTTTTAGTACGTTCGCCCCGCGGGGGTCTCAGTATCCCGAGATGGATCTTGCGGGTACTGGAGGATCGTATCATGTAATTTCCAGTGCGGGTGAGGGCGGTGGACGCTCCTAGAACAGCACCCGGAGCACCTGGAGAGGGTGGGGCGCGGGGAGCCAGGCCCCGCCCCCCGCGCTGCACTTCCGCCGGGAGGCTCTAGGGACAGCATGGAGTCCCGCCCGACGCTGCGCGTTCTTTCCGTCTGGCTCCGGACCGGAACCTGCTCCTAGGAGCAGGAAGCGCCTGGTGGCTGGCGCGGGGCTGCCGGGATGGCGGGTCCCGGCTGGGGCCCCCCGCGGCTAGACGGCTTCATCCTCACCGAGCGCCTGGGCAGTGGCACGTACGCCACAGTGTACAAGGCCTACGCCAAGGTGGGTGCGGGGCGAGGCCGGAATCGGGGCACGAGAACTTCGGACGGCCTGGCCCGGTGCCCGCCAGACCCCGAGAGAGCTGGGGCGGGAAACTATGGGTGGTTAGAGACAGCGTGAGAGCAGTTTGGTGCACGCGGCCTGCCACGTCCCGATCTGACCTTGAGTGGGCAAGGTGGGAGCTGACTGCCACCTTTAGGTCTTAAAAACAACAACACGTTCACACACCCGTTTCGTTCACACACCCGTTTCGTCTGGCTGGTGAAGACCTGGGTGGAGCCTCGTGTCGGGGGCTGAAGACGAGGCTCAAAACCAGGAGGATACCTGGTGGGCTGGGAGGAGTCTGGGACAGGGTTCTGGAAGGTGGACCCACTTAGGAAGCAGAGTGGGCAGTTCTACAACACTGAATGGCATGCCTTAGCTGGGGCACCCAGAAGACAATGAAAGGGTTTATGGAGCAGAGGGCTGGAGAACCCCAGGCTGGGTGGGGAGGCCAAGATTCCAGAATCAGGGGCCTCACTGGCCTGAGAGGAGAATGTGAGAGGCCTGGATGCTGGTGTGAGTGGGCAGGCGGTGAGGGGAAAGGGGCAGAGGGAACCATAGCCTTTCTGGCCAGGCGTGGTCCCTGGCTCCCTCAAGAAAGAGCCCTCAAATCTCCTTTCCCCTCAGAAGGACACTCGAGAGGTGGTAGCTATAAAGTGCGTAGCCAAGAAGAGTCTGAACAAGGCATCCGTGGAAAACCTCCTGACAGAGATTGAAATCCTCAAGGGCATTCGACATCCCCACATCGTGCAGCTGAAAGACTTCCAGGTGCGGGCCTGGGGCGGGGACACCTTCCAAAGGGGGCTGCCGAAGGGACACTGTCTTCAAGTTGTCTGCTTGCTTCTAACCACAGTGGGACAGTGACAACATCTACCTCATCATGGAGTTCTGTGCAGGAGGTGACCTGTCTCGCTTCATCCACACCCGCCGGATTCTGCCTGAGAAGGTGGCTCGTGTCTTCATGCAGCAGTTGGGTAAAAGCCTCTGACCCCAGCCTGACCCTTCCCACGATCCCTACCCTCCCAGTGCATCCCTGCCCCGGGGCTTAGAGCGCCTGCTCTCTTAGCTGTTGCCTCCTTTCCCAGTTTGGAGTGCTAGGGCCCCATCTTTGCCTCGTGTCCATCCCTGGCTTAAGGATGCTCTGAAAGAGACAGAGGAAAGAGCCCCCGTTATGAGGAGTCCGGGTTTTCCACATGTGGATCATGACATAAGGACCCAATAGAACATTCCAATGGTAGTGCCCAGTGCGTTGCTAAGAGGAAGAGCAAGCGCCTAAAGGGTTGGGGCGTCCAGGGAGGCTTCTGGGAGGAGTGGAGACCTGTGAAGGGACCCAAAGGGGGAAAGAGGGCCCTTGAGGTGGGAGTGGGGGTCAAATTCTTAGAAGTGGGAGGAACCTGGTACTTATAGGTAAAGCATTCAGTAGACTAGCCAGGCTAGAACTGGGGTTCTACAGGCTTGAAGAAGCAGATGTGAGCTTGGGGAGGTGAGAGGCAGGTGGGAGATTGGCTCCTCTGGCCTATTTCTCTGCATGTGCCCTACTCCCCAGCTAGTGCCCTAAAGTTTCTGCATGAACGGAACATATCTCACCTGGATCTAAAGCCACAGAACATTTTGCTGAGCTCCTTGGAGAAGCCCCATCTTAAACTGGCAGGTATGAGTCTGGAACAGCACGGGTGAGGTTTGAAGAGAGGGCCTGGTTTTCTTGAAGCCCTCTAGTGAATCATCAAACAGCAATAGATTGGGAGATCCAGGGACCGGCCTCATCACCAAAAGTAGGACATTTCTTGGGCTACCTACAGTGGACTCCAGGAGTGCAATGATTGGGGTCAGGATCAAGACTCAGTATGTGACCAGGGCCAAGACTCAGTCTTTCACCAGGATTGGGGCTCAAACTGTGACAAAATCTACGGTAGTGGTGGAGGGTGTGAAGTGGCCCCTCATAGGATTTGGAGAAGAATTGACTTGAGGCTGGAGGCCAGAGAGCCTGGTATAACCTGAGCTTGGTGGGACAGTGAGGGTGGGCCGTTATCTTCATAGCTGATGTGAGCAGGGCGAGCACTCTGGAAAAAGGTGCTTGCGGGGGCTGTGTAGGATGGGTAGGATTTATGCCCCCAGAGGAAGATATAGGAGGGTGTTCCTGGTTAATAATAAGCAGAGGCCAGGAAATAGGATTGATCCTGGTGAGTCTAGAAGGTGGGGAGAAGCCCTGTGCTGGTGCTCAGCATGAGGCTTCAAAGGCCAAGAGCAGAAGCAGCTGGAATTTGAGCTCTGCTGCCTGGCCTCTTGCCTGTAGACTTTGGCTTCGCACAGCACATGTCCCCGTGGGATGAGAAGCATGTGCTCCGTGGCTCCCCTCTTTACATGGCCCCTGAGATGGTGTGTCAGCGGCAGTACGACGCCCGTGTGGACCTCTGGTCCGTGGGGGTCATCCTGTATGGTGAGAGCTCTTTCCCCTGCCCCCACCCTGAGTCCTACACTGTGTGTCCTCAGGCAAGGCCTTTCTGGCCACTCCTGAAGGGCTCTAGTGAGAAGGCTGACTCTACTGCTCTGAGGCCCCTGCTCTGAGGGATGTCAGGACTTCCCCAGGAGTGGGCCAGGCCAGACTGGACCCTGTCCCCTCCCAGCCTGCCCTCTGCCTCCCTCCACAGAAGCTCTCTTCGGGCAGCCCCCCTTTGCCTCCAGGTCGTTTACGGAGCTGGAAGAAAAGATCCGGAGTAACTGGGTTATCGAGGTGGGTCCTCCAGGGCCTCAGCAGCTCGTTGTGGGGCAGAGGGAGTAAGGGCCTTGGGGTTGGAGACTTCATTGCCGACTTCACACGGGCATGCTTGAAACTCCATTCAGTTCCAGGGACCCAGATCAGCCCACAGAACATTGTGCAGACTCAGGCCCAGCATTCCCAGGAGCGTAATCCAGGGAGGGGAGAAGAACCCAAACCAGCGTTCTGTGACAGCTTGGGGTTCCAGTGAGGGTGCTGGCAGGAACCTGGGGGCGAGGCTTGGCTCTTCATCTTGACTTGTCACTGTTCCTCCTGTCTCTCAGATTCTCACCTGTCAAGCATGTACCTCTCGGCATCCCGGGACAGGGTGGGGGATGAGGTGCTGGAATCCAGTGTGACCTGCCCCCCGCTCTCCCTGCAGCTTCCCCTGCGGCCCCCGCTCTCTCGAGACTGCCGGGACCTGCTGCAGCGGCTCCTGGAGCGGGACCCCAGCCGTCGCATCTCCTTCCAGGACTTCTTCACCCATCCCTGGGTGGACCTGGAGCACATGCCCAGTGGGGAGAGCCTGGCACGAGCAGTAAGCAAGCCAATGGGGATGGGCTGGGGTGAGGGCAGATTGGGGGTCTCGTCTACCCCTTTTGGTGGTGAATAGGTGGCTTGCCTCATGGGGCAGCACGTGGGCTCAGGGGACCTGCTCTTTTCCCTTCGTGGTGGGCATGCCTTCTGTTCTGCCCGTCCCCCAGACCGCCCTGGTGGTGCAGGCTGTGAAGAAGGACCAGGAGGGGGATGCTGTGGCCGCTTTATCTCTCTACTGCAAGGCTCTGGACTTCTTCGTACCTGCCCTGCACTGTGAGTGCCTGGAGTCCCCGAGTGCAGTGGGGGTGGCTCAGCCATAGTGCACTGGATGGATTCTAGAAGTAGCTCCCCTCCAGAATTTTGTGGGAGATGAGGTAGAGGGTGTATCTGGAACTTAGTGCTTTTGGAGATTCCAGATGGTTTGGTGTGGGGCAGCTCCCCCTGCCTCAGACTCCTCCTATGAACTCCCACTTTCTGCAGACGAGACGGATGCCCAGCGGAAGGAGGCAATTAAGGCAAAGGTGGGTGAGTGAGTCTCCTGGAGGAACCAGGTGAGGGGCCCGGGGACCGCAGGGACTGGCTTTCTTAGGACCGGGACTCCTGTCCCGGGAAGGAAGGGGTCAGGCCAGCCTCAGGTGACCCCTGACATTACAGCTTGGGACAGTCCCTGAGGACCTGGAGAGAGAACTTGGAGGTGGGTGCTGGCCAGGGAGGAAGGACGGGACAGCCCCGCCTCAGCCCCCTGTGCTCCTGCAGGTGGGGCAGTATGTGTCCCGGGCTGAGGAGCTCAAGGCCATCGTGTCCTCCTCTAATCGGGCCCTGCTGAGGCAGGGGGCCTCTGCCCGAGACCTGCTCAGAGGTAGGCCCCGCTCCTGACTGACCATCAGGCCCCCAGCAACTTCCCTCCAGCCTGCGGGGAGGCAGGTTGGCGTCGGCTCTCTGAGGCGGAAAAGCAGGCTGCTCCCCTCACCCTGAGCCTTTGCCCCTCATCCCAGAGATGGCCCGGGACAAACCGCGCCTCCTAACTGCCCTGGAAGTGGCTTCAGCTGCCATGGCCAAGGTTTGTCCCCAGCAGGAGGGCTTCAGGTGGGGCAGGAAGGCTCTAGGTCATGACCCTCAGTGACCCGGTGCCCCTGTGGCTGCAGGAGGAGGAAGCTGGTGGGGAGCAGGACGCCCTGGACCTATACCAGCGCAGCCTGGGGGAGCTGCTGCTGCTGCTGGCAGGTGAGGCCGCTGCCACCACATTCCCCAAACCCCTGCTGCCCTGCCCTCACCACAGCCCTCCCTCTCTTTGCAGCGGAGGCCCCAGGCCGGAGGCGGGAGCTGCTTCACACTGAGGTGCCCACTGGGGTTGGGAGGGTTGGGGCATTTTTTCTTCCCCTTTGACCCTGCTTCCTTCTGGGGGCACCTCCTCGGGCTCCCACGAGGAGTCTGACCTCACAGACCTGAGTAGTCGATGGCCCCTTGCACTCCACTGGGGCTCGGGTGCTCAGGTCAAGGCAGTGGGATAGGTAGGACCTAGGAATCCAGCAGCAGAAAGCTGGCTGAGCTGTTTGGTCAGGAAGGCTTCCTGGAGGAAGGGGCAGATAAAGTACTCGGGAGTTGTTCTGACAGGACAGAGGGTTCTGGAGAGCATAGGAGCGAGGAGCTCCCTCTGAGGGCACCTCCTCCCTCACACCCACAGGCATGTCTTCCCTTGGCAGGTTCAGAACCTCATGGCTCGAGCTGAGTACCTGAAGGAGCAGGTCAAGGTGGGCCTGGACCTGGGGTCCCGTCGGGGCGAGGATGTGGGTTCTGCTCCTCTGTCTGCGTCCTCTGCGTCCCACTCCCCCTGGGCGTGTCTGCTTCTCTGGGCTCCATCCAGAGGCCTCCATCTCTGTCTCTGCCCCTCACACATGGCTGCTCAGCGGCTGTGGGTGCGACTCCTGTACCTGCCCTGGCTGCCCCTCACCCCTGTGCTGCCTTTATCTTCCACAGCTGAAGGAGTCTTCCTGGGAACCCGAGACCTTGGATAAGGAGGGGCTGTCGGAGTCTGTTCGGAGCTGTGAGTTCTGCCCTGGGGTCCTGTCCTCCACCCAAGGCAGGGTGAGGGCTGGGGGCAGCCCTAGTTTCTGCCCCTTTAGCCAGATGACTGACAATGACCCTCCCCCCACCCCTCCACAGCTTGCACTCTTCAGTGACCCCAGAAGGATGACTGGACAGACCATGGGCCCCTGGAGGTGGAGGGTGCACTCCCCACGCTGATGCCCAGAATCCTGTGCCCTCTGCAACCTGGTGGAGCAGCCTTCCTGGGTGGGTGGTTCCGAGATCCCCCACACCTCTCTGGATACTCTCCAGCCCCAAAGGTTCTGACAGCCTGGGGGTGGGTGGCAAGTGTATATGTGCACGTGCTGGGAGCATTAGGCCTGCCTGGGGGCCGGTGGTGGTGGTGGTGGTGGTGGTGGGGCGGGCGCTGGGAGAAGAATTTCTTTCATGTGACTTTGGTTATTTGGTGCTTGCTGGGCCCTGAGCCTGTCAGATTGGGGGCATGAAGACTTCTGTTTCTGCTCTGAGAAGAGGGCGAGGGCAGCTGTGCCCGTACTTACCCCAGTCCTTCCTGGGAGCCCTGATTGCAACTCACCTACATCTTGCGCTGCTGGACTGAGCACTCAAAGACGACTCAGGGACCACCTACCCCACGGTTTGCACTCAGAACTCCCCAGTCTTCATGGGAGCTGACTCTTGCCCACCCTCTCAGTATTTTATTATAAGATAATCCTTTAAGCATGGAAGTACAATAATATACTTTGTTGTGGGTGGCAAATTGGAGAAACCCATGCCTTGTTTCTGCTCTGGCCCAGGAGGCCCCAGGGAGGGGAGGAGTCCTCAGTCCTCATTCCTGCTGCCTCCATCCCTGTTTGGGGAACACCCCCTACTTGCTGAAGAGCTGGTCCTGGCCTGGGAGCGGGAGGCATGGGGACTGCTGAAGCCCTCAGGCTTCAGGGACCTGGCAGCCCAGGAAACCTGCCTCCAGGTCTGACCTGGCTACCACCCCAGTGTGTGACCGGGCAGGTGCCTTCCCCTTTCTGGGCCCGAGTTTTCCCAGCTCTCCAACGGGGTTGCTAATACCTCCTCAGCCCCCCATGTGGGCTTTTAGGAGGACAAAGTAACTTGTACCTGGAGAAGATTGTACACACCTGGAGTTGTTTGGGGTGTTCTTTTTGAAACTCAGGGTGTTGGTGATTTCTGACTCCTCCGCCCTTCAGCGCCTCCTTGGGGCAAGTCATCTGTGCCCTGCCAGAGGCCTGTGTGAAAAATGTCATTTATTGTTTCTCTATTAAATTATTTTCTGAATTTGTGTTTCTTTTCTTGCCCTGGAAGAAAAGAAGGGAGCAGGTCAAGGTGGGCTGCCCCTGTTTCCAGGCTAGTGCTATAGGGGCCCCAGGAAAACCTGGGTAACCTGAGGGCTGGGGGAGGCCACAGGGCGCTGGGGGGAGGGAGCCACATCTGCCTCCTGCTCTGAACCCCCAAGGGACCCAGGAGAGTCAGGCTGACCAGCCACTGTTTCTTCCCACCACTGAGGGGACTAGTGGGGAGGGGGCAGGCACAGGCCTGGGTGCCGGTCAAGGCCCTTCGTCTGCATCTGGAGAAGGGCGTCCTCCACTGCAGGTGTCTAGTCCTGTAAACCTGTGCTTTGCACTGCACGCTGCCTTTACCAGATGGCCCCTGGCCTCCCACCCTCTTCCCTTGGGCCGGTGAGTGAGCAGGAAGCTGGACTGTGGAAAAGGGTGTTTTGGGTGTCCTGTGCTCATATCCAGCCTTGCAGGAGCCCCCAAAGCTGGGGTCATTTCCAGCAGTCCTTTATCCCCTTCCCCGAGGTCCTGGTCTGAACAGCACTTGGGAGCATCTTTGGGGACTTAAGGCAGGGGGAGCCCTTCCCCAGGCAGCCACCAAGGCAGCAGCTCTAGTGGAAATCAGATACCACCAAGACACTCAGCCTTCCCGCCTACATTAAAGGGTTCCCTGCACAGGGAGGGAGGGAACTCTTCCCTGAAGTTTCTCACCTGGCCATCCGGGGACAGGCTAGAGCAGTGGTTCAGAGGGCAGGAGACAGGGCTAAATTCCTGGCTGTGTCACTTGGCCAAGAGACCCACTGACTGGCCCATTCCTTAGTAAAACACGGATGAAGTGAAGTGCCCCTTGGGATTTTAAGGATGTGCACGAGCCTGGCACACAGAATTTAATAAAATGTTATTTTCAGATGTAGGGACAGAAATGTACTCAGATTACCTCTGGAAGGGGCTGAACAAAAAAGCCTCAATGAGTAAAGGAGGGAAAGGAAGGAGGCGAATGAGTGGAGCCAGTTGTGGGGATGGAGAAGATCGGATGGGAGGGAGAGGGGAAATAGGAAAGATTGACTTACGGTGATGGGATGGAGGGATTGGCTCACAAACCCCCATTGTTTGTGATACCCGCATTGGCTGCCTGGGAACAAAGGCCTGAAATCCTTACACACACAGATGTGGAGTGGAGTGGGACCGTGCGGGGCAGGATTGGGCTCTCTGGGCAGTGTTTTGGTGGTCTCCAGGCTGGTCCCGTGTCTGAGCTACATGCCAAGGAGGGAAGCAGCCCAGCTAGAGGGCTAGAGTTAGAGGAGGAGGTGGGACCTGCTCTCTAGGGCTCTCTTCAAACGGCAGAGACCTATGGGAAATATGCTAATCTGTTTGTTTGTTTTTAATGTATTTTTTCCTCTTAGGTGTGGGAGTTGTTTCTACTGCTCACCTTTAACACTGTGAAAGTGCCCAGAGTGGGGCAGGCAGCCTCCAGCATCTGGGTGCTTCACCCTGTCCGCCCACCTCCACTCAGTCCCCCAAGCTCAGAGCTAGCATTGGGCCAAGCTGGGGAAGCACCTGGGCCTGGGATCCTCTGTTCCCAAGGGGTAGCGCTGGGAGCAGTGAAGAGGCCTCCTGGAGCCGACTGAGGGACCCAGGGGTCCCTGTGTCCAGCCTGCCCCTTCTTTTGCTAACTGGGGAGATGTGAAAGGTCATCGAACCTCAGTTCTTGCAGGAGGTCATCTATGGGGGCTCTTGTCCCCAGAGGTCGCTGCTGTCCCAGCCCTCCCTGAAAGGGACATGGCCCAACCCTGAGGCTAGGGCATGAGGCGGGGATGTTAGTGACCAGAGTAACTAACACCCACACCTATCCACTCAAAATCCCACAGATACACAAACAGACACTATCAGGTCACAGACCTCAGACACATACAAAAACACCAAAAGCCACTTCCAGGTTCACAGACCCACGCTAACCCCACTTAGACTTCCACTCATGCTCAATACATGCGTGCACAGTCCTGCTGAGTTAAGGGCTGAGGCAGCCTCAACCTCGCTGCTCCCCGGACCCAGCCCATCCTGGCCTCTGCTCTCCTGGAGCCTCACATGGATTCTGGGAACAGCTATGCCTGGTGGGCACTGGGCTGGAGGCAGAGCAGCAGGCTCTGTGGCTCCCTTCCAGTCCCCTCACATGTGACTCCCCACCCCCAAGCAGCCTCGGGCTCAGCTGGGTCAATAGGCACTGCCAGCAGCTCTGGCTCAGCAAATGTTCCCCCAGATGTCCCCAGCTCACTGGGGGGCCTCCGGTATCTGAGGAGGGACCATCTGACCACGACAAGCAGGGGGAGCCTCCCAACTCCAGAGCATGTCACCACCCTTCCCAACTCCTCCCTGGGGACAAACTGGCCTCAGGAGAGTCACTTGAGATCTGCACCCCTTTCCCTCTGGGAACTAGGCTTGAGCTGTCTGGGTGTGTGGCTGGAAGGAGACTTGAGCCTGCAGGGGCCAGGGCTTGCCTCCAATCTCCCTGAAATCGCCATATTATGGGAGAACCTGAGGGTGGGGGTGAGGGGAGCAGGAGTCCATCTTTGCTGTCCCTCTCTTCCTGAAAGAGTGGGGGGGGGCTGGAGGGGCTGTCTCACCACCTTTCAACATTTCCTGTATCCTCAGACTGCCTGCAAGTGAGAAGGACAAAAGAAGAACTGGAGGAAGAGAGGGAGAGAGCCTAGGAAATGAATGCCTTGCTCTAAATTATGGGGCCTTAATGGTGGGATTTTAATCACTGTGGAAAGGGAAGTTCTGGTGACAAGTGGCTTTCTTTGTGGCCCTCACATCATACCAGGTGGGTGGATCAGTGATTATTTGAATAAGTGGGAGTAGAAACAGGATGGGAAGAGAAGAGTCATCACCAGACAGGCCTGAGGGCCTGGGAGTGGGGCAGGTGCAGAGGAGGCTCCAGCTAGTCCAGGCCAGCCCCCAGCTGAGGGCATGGGAGCCGGACGGGTATGAGCCAAGAAGGAGGCAGTGGGTGTAGGGGACAGAGCTGAAGGGGACATGGACTGACAGAGGGGCCAGAGAACAGGGGAAGAAAGAGTGGACGGAAGCAGGGCAAGGCTGGCAGAGCCGGGGACCCCTCAACCCACCTTCCTTGCTCATCTCTGCCTGAGCCCCCGAGTGGGCTCCTGCTGCCCTCCAATTCCAGGGGCACGCAGACAGGTCAGGGCTTCATGGGGTTCCCAGGCCGTGAGGAGGAAACCAGTGTGGGGCCTCAGCCCCCTCCCACTCCCTGCCCCCAGGCCCCAGCCATCCTGTTTTGTGAGGGTGCCACGAGTGCTCATCCCAGACTCCCTGCAGCCGTCTCCCTGCCTCTTTTGTTTTCGGTCCTGCAAACCACTGAGGGGGAAAGGGGTCTGTCTGATTCTGTTAGGCAAGAGGCCCCTGGAGGGTGGAGTGCTGACATGGGCCTTGCTGCTGACGCTCGGAGGAGGCCCATGACCCCCACCCCTACAGTCTGGGGCCCCAATTTGGGTCTCCTCCAGCTCCATAAAGGTCAGGAGGGGTTTTTGATCAGTGAGGGCCCGGGGACAGCCCAAGGGACACTCAAGAAGAACCCAGTGTGACAGCGGCGCAGCACTGCCCTTATCCTGGGCCTGTCCTTCCCTGCCCTCACCCTCCTAATTCCTCATCCTCTCTTTCTCTTCTCCCTTCTGCCTGACTATCCACACATCACCTATCACACAGGTGTTATGTGCCACGTTCTTATTTTATAAAGGAGGCCTAATGGAAACTTTGCCCTTGAAACCAAACCCTCAGAGGGCCTTTCCACCTGTAAATCTTGGCTGGCTTCCCAACAAGGCGATGCTGGGTGGGCATGTGGTGCTGGCCTGCGGCACGTTGTTCCTGCTCAGGCCCTGGGGAGCCTGCTTGTGGAGCCTCCTGGTTAGTTTCCTGGACCCCTCCCCCCAATAGGTGAGCAGGATGAGATTTGGGTCCTTCAGTTTTTTTAAAGAATGAGTTACCATTTATTGATATGGCCTATCCTGTGCCAAGGGCTTTACAAGTAAATGGTCACCCTTTGAAACATGTATTATTATTTTTTTGTGGGGGGCTTTTTTATTTCACAGGGGTGAAAACAGGCTCAGAGAAAGAAAGGGACCTGCTCAAATTCACACAGCAGCACCAGGGCTAGAACACAGTTGCCTGCCTTCTTTTTGTCACACCTTCCATCTCCAAAGTGAGGAGGGGGTATAGGCACAGGTACCAGTGACAGCTGCGGATGAGCCCTAACCCCTCCTGTGGTCTCAGGTAATACCCCAGAGGCCCTGCCGTCCAGCTGACTGCTGCCTCCTCCTCAAAGCCCAGATCTATTTCACCTGGCCCCAGGCTGGACCTGGTGTGTGGTCAATGTGGGGACCCCATGCTCACCCAGGGCCCTGAAAGGGTAGAGCTTGACCATCTTATAGGGGCTGGTGCTCCTATGAAGCGGTGGGTGAGGAGGTAGAGGACACCCTTCCAAGGGCAGGGTTGGGGGGCTGTGAATAAGACTCCTGGAGGTCAGTAAGAAATGGGGGGACAGACAGGTCATTTGGAGCTTTTATTTTTCACTGAGCTGAGACAGGAGATCCAGCTATGGAATCCAAGAGAGTTCTACAGGAACAAAACAGAAATTGGCTGGGTCCTGGGCCCAGAGGATGCCGGGAGCCACCTGGGCTACTGTTGGGTGCCAGCTTCATCTTTGGCACTTGGTCTCTCGCACAGCATCGCTCAGCTCCGAAGAACCAGAGCCCACAGTGGCAGCTACTTGAGGCTATGGCTGCAGCTGCTGTCTTGCCCAAAGAGTGGTGTGGGATTGACTCCAAGGGGCCAGGGAGGCCAAGCTAGAATGAATCTCAGAAACCACCCCATCCATCCCCATTTTATAGATGATAAGCAGTATGTTTCAAGGAGAATAAATGTGTAGACTCAAACTTAGGCCTCCTGTCTGCGGGGGGTGTCTGCCTGAAGCCTCTATGCATATCTGAGTGTTGGTGTCTAGAGGGGTTAGGCATGGGGTGGGGGGGGGGGTTGGCCTGTGCCTGTGTGTCTGTGTGTGCCAGGATGCCTCTGTGCTCTATGCTTCTGCATATGCCAAGGTCTCTGTGTCCCTCTGTGTCTCTCTATGGGTGCTTCTATGTGCAGGAATTTGGGACCATGGTTAGACAAGGTAGGGCCTATTCCTACAATCTTGGGAGGCTTCCCCAGGCTAGGGTGAGTCCAGAGGCGGAGGAGTGGGGACTTTGCTCCCAGTGGGGAGGGAGAGACCAGAAGGCAGGCTGGGGCCTGGAGCTAGCCTGGGGCAGGGGAAACAAAGCCACGGTGGGGAAAGGGTTCATGGAAGTTGAGACCTAGCTCCTGTGGGCCTAGCCCTCTGATCACTCCAGGGGGCTACCCCAGGGGGAGTAGTCACATGATATGGCACTTCTCAGCTGATTGCTTGAGATCCCCCAGTGTGGCCTGGGTCTTGTCCTTCAGTGAGCCAAGGTCCAAGCCAGGGAGGCCAGCCAGCTGCCCGAGGACTGAGACCCGCTCCTCCTCCTCCTCTGTGTCCTCCTCAATCATCTTCGCCAGCTCCCGGGGCAGCTCCATGTCTCCACCTGCCATCTGGATCTGGCTCTCATCTGTCTCGTTCTGAAGGGAAGCGGGAAGGGGTGGGTGGGGTTGGAGGTGGGAACCCCGAGCTGAGGGGCAGGGAGGAGACCTGCGCCGGGTTCCAGGTCCCTAGATTCTTCTTCTTTTTTTTTTTTAATTGGGGAATTGGGGGGAGGGGCACAGTGTTGGGGAATTGGGGAGGGGGACTGGCCAAGTTGTTGTTCTTCAATCTTAGTTTTGGAGGGCACCAGTTGCCATCTGGCTGCCCGTTGGCAGCTCGTGGCCTCTAAGCTCAAGGTGCTGTGTTCCATCTTAGTTGCGGGTGGGCGTAGCCACCATCCCATGCGGGAGTCGAACCAGCAGCCTTGTTGTTAAGAGCGCGCTCTATCCACTAAGCCATCTGGGTGGCAGCTCAGTTCAAGGTGCCGAGTTCAGTCTTAGTTGCGGGCAGGCATAGCCCACCATCAAACAGGCAGTCTTGTTGTTAGGAGCACGTGCTCTCACCAGCTGAGCCATCCTGCCACTTGTTGGCAGCTCAACGGCAGCTCAGCTCGGGCGCAGTGTCACTGGCCCATGTGGGAATCGAACCAGCAGCCCTGGTGCTCTTAAGCTAACTCTTAACCAACTGAGCCACTCATTTGGCCCTGGGCCCCTAGATTCTTGAGCCCCATGTTCCAGTGAGCTCATCCCCCACCCCCACATCCAAGGGTCATGCTTTTGAGACTTGAACATGGAGACCTTGCATTTTATACCACCTTACTTCACTCTGAGATACTGAAGGTAAGATACTAGCGGGAGTCAAACTGTTACCATATGTTAAGTAAGTAACTATTTGGTATGAAGGATGGTACCAATAATAGTGATGTGTATCGTTCCTCAAATACCCATTATAGGGCTGACATTGAGCTGGGTGCTCTCTTTTGGGAGAAAACAGTGTGTTTTTCCAGGACCCATCAGCTCCAAGTCAAGTAGTTGTTTCAATCTAGTTGTGGAGAGCACGTCTCAGTGGCCCATGTGGGGATCGAACCAGCACCATTGGTGTTAAGAACACTGCTCTCTAACCAACTGAGCCAACTGGCTGCCCCTCAGCTGGATGTTCTTAATTCTCATAATGACCCTGTGAGGCAGGTATTGTTTTCCTCATTTTACAAATAAGGAAATTGAGACTCGGATAATTTAAGTAAGTAACTTGCCTGATGTCATACAACTAGGATGTGGGAGAGCTAGATTTAAACCTATGTCTCTGATTCCAATATCTGTGCTCTCTCTGCAAGGCACCTACTGATTGTCCTCACACTTCCATATCCCTTTGGGGGCCCTGGGGCTTTCCACTTTCTGTCCTACTCAGTTACAGCCAAGTCTTCCCTCTTCTACTGGGCTCAGAGTTCCCTGATGGCAGGAGTCTCTTATATGCTTAATGCAAGCATTTGAGGAATAACTCCATTCCTAGCTGGGTTTAACTGCCACTTCCCAGAAAAGCAGGCTTTCTGGACTGGTTCTCCCTTTGAGAGACTTCCAAAAGACTGGTTGGTTCCCTGTTGGGAGTCAGAGGCAGCCAGAGGTTCCAGAAATATTTACTGAATGAGTGAATGTGATGATCGCATATCTGATCTTCCAATTCAAATGGAAGATCAAGGTTGGTGTGCTATAATCATAGTTCTGGGCTCTGGGAGTGGCTTGTGCCTCAGTTCTCTCCTTAGGCAACAGGCGTAAAACACTTCCAGCCCATCTGGTGCTGCAGTGCAGAGGGATGATATCCTCCTGGCTGCTGGGACAACCAAGGGGGTATTGTGCTTTTTGCAGACAGACCCACACCCTGAAGGCAGCCAGGGATCCTGGAGTAAGCAGGCTCAGCATTCACAGCTTGAACTCTATCACTCACCAGCTGTATGACCTTAGCCAAGTCCCTCAGTTTCCTTATCTGGAGATGTGGATGATAACTACCTGGCAGAATCACTGAGGGGTTAGGTAAGGGTGCGAAGGTCAAGTGCACCTGGCACACAGAGGGTGCTGCCTTTTCCCCCACCCTGCCCTCCGGGGATGTTCAGAAGCCCCAAGAGCACTCACCCCTGAGGTAAAATCTACTGCCTTCTAACTCTTCATCTGCCAGACCTGACTCCAGTTGGGGGAGTATGGGCTGGAGGACAGAAGGACCTGGGCTGACTCCAGAAACACAAACCTCTCAGCCTCCTGG
The DNA here is from genome assembly GCF_001890085.2 of Hipposideros armiger. NCBI lineage: Eukaryota > Metazoa > Chordata > Mammalia > Chiroptera > Hipposideridae > Hipposideros > Hipposideros armiger. Next base: position 1,241,804 of record NW_017731861.1, on the reverse strand, counting down.
AGGACTGGGCTACCCCTCAGTGCCAAGAGGTAGTCCTGGGTGTGCTCCAGTTAACCGTGAATGAATGAACGAGTGACAGAACCAAGGCTCTAACCAAGCTCTCCATGAGTCTAGGAGCTTAAAGTCGCAGCAAAGGAGTCCGGAGCTGGGAGCTCAGGGTCCCGGATGCGCCTTGCAGCCTCGGCTCCTAAGCTTACCTTGGGCAGCCGGTATTTGTCTCGGAAGTGGCTCCGCAGTGTCGCCCGCTCTGCTTTTCTCTGTGTGAACTGCGCGTCCCGCTCCATCCTGCGGAGGCACCCAGGGGTGGAGGGGGGGTGGGGGGGTTGAGTCATTGCCAGGACTGAGGGGATGGGCAGGAGGGTCTTCGTGTCAGGACAGCGACTGCATCTCTCCCGCCCCCAGCCTGTGTGTCAGGAGGGTGCTCGGAGCTGGTGGGTTAGTCTGCACCCTCTACCCTCATTACTGCGCCTTTTCTCATCTCCGCACCTGCCTCTGGGTGGAGCTTATAGGTGGAGGTGGGGGATGGGGTGGGTCATACTGTCTGACTCTCCCTGCAGATCCTAATATATGTCCCTCTTGGCCTCAAACTCCATCTGTCTTTTCCCTCCTGACAGGTTGTGTCGAGTGGGGCAAAGTATTTGAAACAGGCTTGAGTTCGTGTCCTGGCTCCATTACCACTTTTGGTAAGTCTTTGGGTAACAGCCTTCCTCTTTTGTAAAATGGATATAAGATTTTTCAACTCACAAAAGTTATCAGGATTAAGTGAAACAATAATAGCTAACGTTTAATGATTTACCGTGTCAGGCACTGTGCTAAGCAGTTTATACGCATTAAGTAATTTAATCTACATAAACACATAAGGCATGTTTTATGATTACATCCCCATTTTACAGATGAGGAAACCGAGGCACAGAAAGGTTAAATAACTTGTCTAAATTCATCCAGTTAAAAAGAAGCAAAGCCAGGATCTGACCCAAGCAGCTATGGAGGCCGGCTCCTAACTTCACTCCAGGTGCCAATCTGTCCCAGCATTGTCCGCACACAAGTGGCCTCAATAGCTATAAGTGCCCCGATCTCAGGGTCTGTCTCCGTGACTCTGAGCACCCCCTCAGCTGCAACGCTTTTCTCAGATCCTCAAGCTCAGAGGCCTGGGACCAGATCGGATTAAAGGATTACTTGTTTCAGTCGAAACTTGTTTCAGGCACGTGCCCCCACCCCATCCCAGGCTCCATCGCCCCTGCCCCCACCTTCTCTGGGCCCCGATTCGAAGCTGGGGTGGGGTCCTGGGTTTGAGGTGGGGTGGCTCTGGGGGCAGCCTAGAGGGCACATTCCAGTCTCTTACAGAGTCTAGAAAAGTAGGGGAGGGGCTCGAGGTCTGAGACTTTCCTAGGGGTGGGCCAGGCGGTTGGGGGATGGGGGTGGGGGAGAGGGTCGTTGGAGCCGGGAAGGGTTCCCACTCACTTCTCTTCTACCAGTTGCTTCTGATATTCCTCATACTCCTCTCGGCTCATGCCCTGAGCTTCGGCCGCCGACTTGTCCCCGTCCCCCTTGTCCTCGCCGCCCCCCAGGCTCCCAGTGAGGTTCTTCAGCCGACTCCCCACCATGGTCTTCACCATGAACGCCATGGTCTTCACTGGCCCGGGCACCAGGCGCGATTACCACGCGCCGGGCACTAGGCACGTCCGCCTCTACTTCAGCACTAGGTCTTGCGGACAGCTCCCGCCGCGGGCCAGCACCCCACGCTCTGCGGCGCCCGCAGCCAGCCCCTGCCCGGGCCCGCCCCCACCTCCTAAACCCCTCCTCACCAGGGGCGGGGGCATTCACGGGGCTGAGGCAGCTGTACCACGTGCCGGCTCCGCACTCCCGCCTCCCCCACGTGCCTCCTTCCACGCCAAGCTGTGCCGGGCACTGCTGACAACGGATTAGGGCCTTAGGGGGTGGGGTCTCTCCAGAGCGGAATGGGCTGCGCTGATACGCACTCTGGAACCCTGCTCCCTACTCTCCCACCACTCCCTCCTCACCCCAGTAGCTGATAGCCAGAATTTCAGCTAGGAATTTAGAGAAGCAGCGAGGGGCAAAGATCTAGCCCTAGGCCCTACCCCATCCTTCTCTCCAACCTGCTGCCCAGCAGCTGCGAAAAAAATCTTGACGCTCAAAAAGGGAGGGAGACCAAAAGGGAGGGGAGGGGCGAAATCCCAATTATGGCCCCCTAGGTTGCCTCAGAGTTCTCAGTCCTGCCTGCCCACTGCTGAAGGGAGTGGGGAGAAAGAGGGGGAGGAGGAGGGGGAGAGAGAGAGAGAGAGAGAGAGAGAGATTAATGGTGATGCTGGCTGGGCTGGGCTGGACTGGGAAGGGTACCTGGAGACACCTCTCCTAGTTCTGGTGAATTTTGGAACAGAATTATACACAGTGTGGTTCCCTCTCCCTGCATAGTCCAGGGCTCAAGGTCTGTGAGGTATTGCATGTTTTGGCAGTCAAGCCAGCCCTTGGCCTCCTTGCCTGCTTGAAGTCCACTCCCAGCTACCTCTCCAGAGGAGGTAGAAGCCTTTAGAAGGATTAAGGCAAACTTGGAAGATACATGAGCATATGAAAACATGGGAAGAGGGAAATCACCTTTAATAAGGTTGGAGTTCCCCCCAAAGCTGAGGTGTGGGTAGGAGCTGGGCACCCAGAGGGGTAGGATACTGGCCTAGCCCTCCACCCCCCAGACACCATCTACTTCCCAGTGACGAAAAGTAGACACTCCTTCAGGGCTGTGAGGTAGGTCGTGCATACATGCTGGGGGAGAGGGGCTGCCTCCTCAGGGCCCCCAGGGCCCCCAGGGCCCGAGGGATGCATGGGGAGGACTCAGGGGAAGGCTGTCAGAGTGCAGGTAGTCCTGAAGGCTCTTGTCCAGCTCCTGCTTGCTGCCAGAGGGAGGAGAAGACCGTGACTTGGGCCTCTACTTGTCTGGGCTTATGAGACCAGGCTCACTACACTTACACTCACTGCACCACAGCCTCCCCTGCTCTGGGAGCTTCTATGGCTCCCTTGGCTTGCCCCACCAGGACCACACTTTCCGCCTGGCATTCAAGGCCTGTCCAGGTGGCTCCAGCCTTATGGCCACCTCTGTACTCCAATGTTACATATAAACCTGTCATCAATCCACCTCGTACCTTTGCTGTTCTCCTCACCTGGAGGTCATCCCCTTTCCTACTGTGCTTTCAAAACTCAGCACATTTCACTGCTCCTCGGGACCACCCTTAACCCATGTTGCTTCTTCTTGTCTTGAAATTTCATCCACAGGAACTGTCAGTTCCATTTCTGAGCTCTTTAGCACACCCTACATCTCTGAAGGTTTCCCTCATTCAACAAATACCCACCAAGCAGAAAGTGACCTCTCCCCAACCTTTGTGATTCTCTTTGCCCATTTTCACAAACTGGTCCCACCCTTTGCTCTGACAGTTGAACTTGCCACGTTTTCTCCTAAACATTGTGTTTCTTTCATGCTTCCATGCCTTTTCTCATATTGTTCCCTCTGTATTTATGCCTTTGCTTATCTTGTCAGGTTGGAAAACTAGATGCCTTGATGACCCATAGGTGCCTCCCTGACCTCCCCAAGCTGGGTCGAGTGCTTTTTCCTGTATTTGTATAGCTCCTGAGCGTCCTGCCATCATGGCATTGACCACATAGGGTGTGACTATTAGGTACTTGTCAGTTTCTCATGCTAGAGAGTGAGTTCTGTGAGGGCAGGACTCAGATGGGACCAACAGCTGAGGACCTATTGAAAAAGATGGGTCCTAGTCTGGACACTGCTCATTGCCAGCTGGGGGAGCAGGCAGGTCCTGGGCCTCAGTGCCCCCTCTCTCAAATCAAATGGCTATATCCCAAACCAAACCAGGTAGGTGTAGAAGGCCCACCTGAAGTGCGTATAGCAGAAGAAGCCCACAGTCTGGATGCAGAGGAAGACCAGGAAGATTCAGGGCTGCAGGCATGAGAAGGCCCCTGGGCACTGGCCAGGTGTACAGGGGTCCTTGGCTGCCACTTTCTGAAATGCGAAGTTCTAAGGTCAGCTTCTTACCCAGAAGGAGGGAGGGGATCTGGAATCTGGGCCAATGTGGGCTCTGTTTCCCTCTCCCAGGCTTGGGGCACCCTGGTTCTCATCCAGGGGACTTGGAATAGGGGCAGAGCACAAAGCTGCTTCCCCCCCCACTCCAGCTCCCATGGCTCCATCTGTGGGAATAGCTGGAAAGGCCTGGTGCCTGGGATCATCAGGGGGCTGAAGGTTCTTGAGGTGAGAGAAGGAGAAATACAGAGCAAAAGACAGGGTAATGGTGAAGGCAAGGGAAAGAACAAGACAGGGCAGGGCTATGGGAAAGAGCAGGCTGCTCTAAGTGAGCTGGGGCACAACCCACTCCCATTTCTCTTCTAGTCATTAAGAGAGTTGGACCAAGTGGTCTCCAGGGCCCGGCTGGCACTGAGAGTCTGTGGGACTCTCCAGAAAGCAGGGAGAAGATGAGGTCTGTGTCCCCGTATGCACGTGTGCATACACACACAGATACACAGGTGTGTCACACACAGATACAAAGGTGTGCCTGTCAGGTGTCCCAAGGCAGATGGGCTAAGACAGGAGGGCCTGGGGCTGCAGAAGTGTTGGAAGAAGGGGGCTGAGCCCGGATCTCAGGGATGGAACCCCATGCTGTTCCGTCCTTCCCCCCTCACCTCCAGGTAGAAGACCTGGGCCCTTGAGGCCATGTAAGCAGCTGCATCCCTGGTAGGGAATGGAAACCAAGGGAGAGGACTCATTACCCCTTCTGGTGGCACTCAAACCATTTAACCATTTCTCATAATCTCTGGAGGTAGCACCTGGGTGGAGAACAGGCACCATCCACAAGGCCCCTTCTTGAGAGCTGTTCTTACCCCAAACCTTCCTTGATTCTGAGACAGCTTTAGCTCAGAGAAGGGTGTCCCTAAAGCTGTCTGTCTCAACCTCAGGCTCCCTGGGCTCTGCCTTCCATCCCCAGCCCCCAGGGGATTTAGCTCTCCTCTCTCATTCCATCTTCCCACCCCCAGCCACAGCATCGAGCCTGAAGTCCCCTCTTCCCCGGCATCGAGGTGACCCCCTGCCTCCAGGGCTCTATGAGTAACTCCAGAGACCGGGCCTAGAGTGGGACGCTGGGGGTTAAAGGAGGTCAGGGACCCCCGACCACCACCAGGCCTGGTCTTGGTTGTGTTCTCTCCAAGAACCCGCTCAAAATGCCCCCTCCTTCTAGGAACTGTCCCCGCAGCAAGGCTCAGATTTACTAACCTTTCCTGGGGCGGGAATGTTAGGTGGGGACCCTCACGCAGGACTCCTCCCAGGGAAAGTTGCTTTTAAACTGGGGCTTTCAAAACTTTAAACTTGATTCAATTAAATTCAGGTCAACTCAATAAACCTAACTGCCCCCAGCCCCTCCCTATGTGCCAGGCTTTGCCAGGCTTTGTGCTGGGTGCTCAGGGAATCAAAGGCTAATAGAGGAACTCCAGGCAGAGAAGCAAGCTGGAGGAGTAGGGCTCCCCCCCACACCCCACCCCGTGACCCCTTCTCACCCTGTGCCCTCACCTCATCTCTTGCAGTGCTGGAGCAGAGTCTGCTGTCCACAGAGCAGGGTGCTGACCTTGGCAGAGTCCTGCAAGAAAGCCAGCCTCTTCTCTAGGGCCTAGGGCACGGCCTCTCTGCTCAGAGTCCACCTTCCCCAGGGCACTGCAGCCCTCTTCCTTCTAGAGCCCTTACTTACCAGATTATCTGGCCCTTCTCATTATGGACATGGAGTTTATCTGACCTCTGTCCATGTCAGCTTCTGGATTCCCCCTCCTCTCCAATCCCTCTCCTTGAGGGTGGTTCCCCCCAACAATGGCCACTCCTGGGCTTTCTCAGAAGCCCTTTACTTCCCAGAAGTGTTTCTGCCCCTGAAAGAGGCAGAGGCCCAGTCCAGTCCCCTCCTCTCCACTTGCCCCAGGGCACAGCCCAAGCTGCCGCCAGTGCCTGTCAACTCCCAGTGCTTGGGCCCCAGTCTTGCTGAGTGACCTGGAGAGGTGGCCATCCCTCTCTGGGGTGGATAGAATCTGGCAGGAGATGTCCTGGGCCTGGATGTAGGACCAGAGGGGCCTAGCGTGACGTGCCTGCCCTCTTCCCCTCTCCAGCTGCCCAGTCTCAGCTGCTCTGGCCTGAGGACACAAGATTCAAACCTCAAGCTGCCAGAGACCAGCGAAGCCCGCAGGAGCTGCTGGCCTCTTCTGCCCAGCATCTAACATCTTGACTGAGTTCAACGCTCAGGCCCTGGATGGGCATGCCAAGGGCCTGACTCCCTGGGGAGAAGCCGGAACGGCAGTGGAGATGAAATGACGATTCTAGAGCATCTGAGCATGAACAAGCCGTATGTGACTCAAGTCATACGTGGAGCTCCATGCACCCCGTCTATTTTTGTCACTTGTCTACAGACCTACATCCAAATACCTGGCATCCCCTCTCCCAGCCACAGCTGGGTGGCTCCTTGGGCAGACCTACCTACCTGCACACTCTCCTGCCTGGCAGATCCAACACATCCTTTGCATGGCACCCCTGCAGCATGGCACCCCTGCCTTCCTTTCCCTCCAGACCTTGGGGGACAGTAGTTCCCAAGTATAGTGCTTTGTCCCCTTTCTGAACACAGGGAGCCCACTGGTGCCATGGGACCCGGTGTGTAGGGAGCTTAGCTTCTCCAGGCCTGCATGGATGTTTGAGGGGCCACTCACCCAGGTACCCTCAAGCCCAGCCTTGCCTGGGGACCCCCGCTGCTTCTTCCATTGCCTCTCAGCCTGGGCCAGCTGCTCGAAGAGACCCTGGAGCGCCTGCAGGATCTGGCTGTGTCTGCCCAGTGTCTCCTCCAAGCCAAGGATCCTTTCCCCTGGGGGTTGGGGGCAGAGCTGGGACAGCCAGCCAGTGGGGGTGGGACAACAGGTCCTGTCTCTGGGGGCTTCTTGGAGAGGGGTCCAGGAAGGCATGGCTTCTGCTTCCAAGAGTCTCCCCTGGAAAGATGTGTTTGGGTGGTGCCGTGGGGACAGGACAGAGCAGGGGCCTGCTTAGATATGGCTTCTACCTCCCATCTGTTAAAGGACTCCTGAATCGAAGGGAAGAGGGTCCTGTGATACTCGGATGGGCCCCTGCCCCACCTGCCTGCCCTCTGGGCCCCTACCCTCTTCCTGGTCTTTGGAGCTCAGCTTTGGAATCAGGTCCTCCCTGGTGCCCAGGGCTAGCTTTGCCCGCAGTCCTTCCAGCTGTCTCACCAGGCAGAGCTTCTCCATCTCCAGGAAGGGCTGCAGGGGAGCCTGGAGGAGAAAGACAAAAATTAGGGCCTGAAACCTGTGGGAGATCCGGGGCTGAGGGCATCCCACAGGGTTCCCCACAAGCCCAGTCCGTCTCTCTGGCCAAACGTTCACCCAGCCAGGGAAGAGCCCTGCTTCTCCCCCAGCTCAGCCACCAGACCCTGCCATTCCTGGGCTGAGCCTTGCTCCACTGCCGCTCTCCACACCTTTCTGTCCCTCTGGGGTCTAAACCTCAGCAGCTCCCTCAGGCCTCAGGCCTTTGTGCATGCCTGTTGCATTATAGCCGATTCCGTTACCACCCCCCTGCATTAGCCTCTGACCCATTAG
>NW_017731861.1:1232529-1233834 GCF_001890085.2 Hipposideros armiger | reverse complement strand
ATTGACAGCAGTTTCACTTCTTTACAAACTACTCAATAAAAGCCATGCGCTGACCCGATTCGGGGCTCACTCAGTCTTCTCTGGCTGAGTCCCTTGGTCTTGTTCTTAATGTTACTTTTGTCTCTTGCTCTTATTCAATCTGCGTCGCCCCTTAAGAGAAACCTATTTGCCCTTGCCACGCTGGACGTGACACATGCCACTCATCCGCTTAGCTAACTGCCTCTGTTCCTCCAAGCTCATTGCTTTCAGGCCTTCCCTGCTGTCCTGGCTGGTTAGGACCCCTTCTCTGTGTGCTCGCAGCCCCCACCCAGCCTGGGAGGTCCTTGAGGACAGGGCTTGGCTCTGGGTCACCTCTGCCCCCAGCACAAGGCCTGGCCTGAACAGAGCTCAGAGAGCAGGTAGAGAAAACCGCTGAAATGGCAGGCCCGAAGGCACCATGACATGAACAGAAGCATCTGGGGGGGAGGGGTTCCTGGGCTGGGGGAGTGGGGCCTCTCCCCTAGCTTTCCCCCTAAGGCGGGCCCATGGCTGACATCACCTCTGTACCTGGCTCACTCAGACTGTAGGTCAGGAAGGATAGGACATCACGGTCATCTGGAAAGGGGGTTAGAGAAGGGAAGGCTCCTACCCCCGGCAGCCCACTCACTCAGTCCTCACCACCAGGCTCTGTTATATTCCAGGGAGGCGAGAAATCTGGGTGACCTTGGGCAACTCTGATCCTTATCTTGTTTACTTCATAGGAAGTGTGTGAGGGTCAGACAAGCAGATGGGTGGGGCTATGAGGGTTGACCCTCCTCCCCACCCAGCCAGAGGTGGGCCCCTAGTGAGTAGGAAAATTGGACAGTCCTGGGCTAGAGCCAAGGAAGCAGACTGAGTGTCACTCCCAGGCTCAGGTCCCCAGAGCATGGCTGCTATTGGCAAAAGCCACCACACGGTGGCCATCTCCTAAGCTTGGCTCTGACCACATCACTCTCTTCCTCAGAAACCTGCCGTGGCTCCCCAGTTCCCAGAGTCTAAAGACCAAAGTCTCGGCATTCATGGACACCTTCTCTCTGATTGCACCTTACTTTCCAGCTGTGGGTCTCTCCGTGGACTCTCTACTACACGCTTCATTCATCCCATTTCCCTAAATGTCCCTTATGGCTGTCCCCCTTCCCTTTGCTCCACAGCCCTCAGCTAGGGGCACTTACGGGGCCAACACTGGAATAAAAGCTTCTCGTGTTTTGCCCTATTTGAGACTTTCAACAACTCTGCAAGGCAGACAGGAGAGGACTCGGGGCTTGCCCAGGCCACACGGTGAGGAAA
>NW_017731861.1:1229159-1231149 GCF_001890085.2 Hipposideros armiger | reverse complement strand
TGGGCATTACCTCACCTTTCCAAACTCCCACTCCCCCATCTTTAAAATGAGGACAATAATTGAAAGTACCTCATAACGTTATGAGGGTAGCTAAGACCATGAATCCCAGTACTTAGCGCTGTGCCTGGCACACGGTAAGCTCCGCCCTGTAGTGTTAGCAATTATGCTTGTTGTTATGAGCTAAGGGTTGTTTGCTGAGACACTGACGAACTTGCCTAGCTACTGAGGAGGCAGCCAGGCTGCAGAGGGAGGGAAAGCCACATCATCTGGGAGAAAGCGAAGGGCACTAGCAGTCAGAAGGCCAGCACAGGGGAAGGACTGGACCCCCCACAGACAAGTCAGCCCTCAAATCTCAGCTCTGTACACAGCTGTGTAACCTCGGGCAAGTCCCTTCACCTCTCTGGGCCTCAATGTCATCCCCTGTCATTGGAGACCAAAAATCCCCACTTCTCAAGAGTGTTGGGGATCAGATGAAATGATGTGAGTGCAAATACCCAGCACAGGCCTCACCTGCATTACTTTACTACCCCCAGTGATCTGGGGCTGTTGGGCTGAATGAATGGGGGACGCAGTGAGGCGGTTCCCAGGAAGAGCAAGCAAACTCTTATCCTGGCCCAGAGAAGGTGCAGCTGGGACTGAGTGGGAGGGAGCCCAGGGCGGCAAGGGGGGCCCAGTCCCCGGAGGGGCAGGCTCCCTGTCAGAGGCTAGGGCGGGGACACGAGTGGGCAGTGTGGGTACAGCCCAGGAATGGGGTAGGTATCAGTTCAGATGGGCCCTTACTGAAGCAGCTCATACTGGGTGTGCCCATCACTGGCCAGCACACGGATGGCAGGGCTGTTCTACATAGGAGGTGACAAGCAGCCTGAGCTGTGGGCACAGGGAGGGTGAGGGTATGGGCGGGAAGGAGGGTGAGGGTGACGGTGTGGGGAGGAGACCACTGCTCACCTGGGTATCCTGGACGGAGGAGTCAAAGAGGATCCCAATGCCGTCCCTCGAGGCCAGATCCCCCAGGGCAGAGCCGGCTGCACCCCTGCCTTGGGTGTACCACACAGCCTGTGGGGCCCCAGCCACTCAGCTCCTCTGCGGGACACTGGGACCCAGGGCCCACCGACGGCTTCCCTGACTCACTCCCTCTGCCAGGCTTTGGCAGAGGCTGCTCATCATGCCCTGGGCTCCCTGGCGCCCCAGCCCAGTCACCCTCATCTGCATCTCCACCTCTCAGCTGGAGAAGAGGACAGGGGCCTTGCTCCACACAGCTCCACTTTGGTTCCGTATGGACGGGGCCAGCCGCACTTCCTCCGGGCCCAGGATGGCGTTTGCAGACCAGAGCAGCTCAAGGCCTGCGCCCCACCTTCCTCTTTCCCCATTATTCTCCCTCATTGGCCTGGCTTGGCTCTGGGAGGAGAAAGCAGGTAGCATCAAGGCCTGCCGTTAAATACTAGGCCAGCTGGTCAGGTGCAGGCCTTCTTCAGGGCCCACTGAGGAAGCAAGCACTGAAGCCCTCCGCAGCCGGGGGCCTTTGCCAGGGAAGGGCAACGAATGCCAGGCCCATGCGAGAGCGCCCTACCTGCATTCTCAGTGGAGCCTCACAAGTCTGTGGAGACTGTTTTTTTATCAGACCCCAGATGCGGAAACGGAGGCTCAAAAAAGTTAAGGAACTAAGTGGATTGGAATTCAGCTCCATCTAACTCCAAAGTACAAGCTCCTTCCACCAGGAGGGAGCTTTGTGTCCAGCTCTTTGTTTTTGAGATGAGGAAACTGAGGCTCTGTGAGGGAAAAGGACATGCCTGAGACCACAGAACACAAGAGAGCCTTGAGAGAATAACCACATGGAGGGCTCCAGTGTGCCCAAAAGAGGCTGGGGCTTCCTGGTGGGGGAAGATAGAGGGCACTCCAAGGTGAGGAAAGCGTGAAAGCTAAGGTGGAACTAGCCTGCAGGACTGTGAGGAAAGAGTGAAGGATGGAGCGTGTGTGTGTGTGTGTGTGTGTG
>NW_017731861.1:1190416-1227789 GCF_001890085.2 Hipposideros armiger | reverse complement strand
TGTGTGTGTGTGTGTGTGTGTGTGTGTGTGTGTGTGTGTGTGTGTGTGTGTGTGTTCTCCGGTCCAAGAGGCAGGGGTGGGGAGTGGGAGGGTCCTCTAGAAGAATAACAGAAGCCTTAATTAAGGCAGAGAGGAGAAACTGAAGCTGGCAGATAGGGGTGTGGTGTGGTGTGGTGGGTGGAACAGGAGACAAGCCTGGGAGGGGTCCTAGGCCCCTGGTATTGCCTGCCCCAGGCCTGGACCCATCTTGGGCAGAGGTTGGAACTGGCAGGCCCGCCCCCGCCAAGTCACAGGCAGCCTGAGTGGTCAGCTGCTCCGGCACTCTGAGGAACCCTGGGATAGCTGGTCCGCACTCTACCCCTCACCTCCGTGATGGCTCCAGAAGGGTATTCCAGCCCCAGGCAATGCCAGCCTTGGTCCTTTGAAGTTGAGCTTGTACTCAAACCTTCGCTGAGGAAGACGGGTCCCCTCAGGGCTGTCGGGGGCCAGCAGCAGAAGGAGAAGGCAGAGCAAGGGAGTAGGGCCACCAACCATAGGCATTGTGAAAGGATCTAGTGTCCCTGTCCAGGGTGGATCCCTAGCTAGGAGGCCAGGGTGGGGCTCCGGGGGGAAGGGCCAGGTGGGGAGGAGCTGGGGACTGGCTAGGAGTTGGTTTTGGCACTGACATCTCCCTCCTTCCCCACACAGACATCCTGTTCCTTCCAGGCCTGACCTCAGGCCCCACCCCTCCCTTACCTCTAGCCTGACCTGCTGAATCCCTGACCCCTGACACTTGTCCCACCTGATCTCTGCCCATGCTCCAGGGTTCAGGCCATCTTTCCACCTCCCCTCAGCTCCAGCAGCTAAGCAGCTTCAGGGACCACAGGGACAGGCCATCCTTCAGTCACCCTGGCCTCTCCTCCGGGCTCGGGACAGACCTCCACACCCTGCCTCTGTCCTGCAGACGGGTGTCCTGGCAGTCTGGCAACAACCCACCCCATCCTCCCTGTCCCGCTCTCTCCCCTGTAACGCTCAGCTCTCTCCCATATTCCCAAAGGCTCATGCCTCCAAGCAGCCCAAGTTTCCTCAGCAAATAAACTACATGAAAAACAGAAAGAGAGCAAACAAATGCAGTGTGTGAACCTTGTTTGGAGCCTAATTTTAACCAACCAACTGGGGGGGGGGGAAATGAGACAATTGGGGAAATTTGAACAATAAATTTCTGATTAAATTATGGAATTATTAAAATTTTTAGGAGTAATAAGATATTGTGGTTATATTTTTTAAAACTTTTTTGTCTTTTAGAGAAATGTACTAAAGCTCTGGAGGACTTGATATAATGTCTAGGATCTGCCTCTAAATCCCCCGAGAGGGCGGGGGGGTGGCACAGCACTGGCCTTGAGTTGATAACTGTTCAAGTTGGATGGTGGGGACATGGGAGTTCAGTATATTCTTCTCTCTACTTTTATATGTTTGATAATTTCCAAAATAAGCAGTTTTAAAAAGTAAGTCATCTTGAGGGTGGCCGGTTAGCTCTGATGGCTAGAGCACAGTGCTCATAACACCACGGTTGCTGGTTCAATCTCTGCATAAGCCACTGAGTTGCACCCTCCACAACTATGAATGAAGACAACTACTCGACTTGGAGCTGATGGGTCCTGGAAAAACACACTGTTCCCTTATTTAAAAAAACAAAAAAGTAAGTCATCTTATATTTCAAATGTTTTCATCCAAATGTTGGTTTTCCAGAGTGGCTGGCTCATCTGCCAAGGATTGTAGATGGTTGAAGTTTGCTATACTTTGTAAGTTCCCAGTAGGATTCAGTTACGGAAGCTCTGCAAATTAATTAAATCAAGGCTGTAAATGGAAACTTCCAGGGCATGCTAAAAGAAGACATTCATTTCGCAACACGGAGCCCTCAGCCACCTCCACCCACTCTCCTGCACCTTCCCAGCCGCACTGGGGAGATATGGGCCCCATCCCAGCTCTGCGTCTTCACCTGCCCCTGCCAGCAGGTGGAAACGGCTCCAGCAAGGCCTGACAATGACCTGTTCTCTGCGCTGAGTCTTTGCAACGTGAAATGCTATGGACATTCCCCTGCCCCATGCTGAGACCCACCGCCCAGGGCTTACCTGCCTCTTCCTGCCCCCTGACTGCCTGCTGCTCCTTTAACCCTGCTCTCTCCCCAGCCTTTACACTGGGGCTCCATAGGGCTGCACCTCCCCCCACTCACCATGTACTCCCTGGCTGAGCTCATCCATGCCCGTGGCTTCAAGCACCTCTCCTGTGGCCATAATCCCCAAATCTCTACTTCCAGCCTGTCTTCTCCCCAGAGCCGCAGGCCCGAATGAACGTCCAACTCCGCAGGGAACAGCTCTGCTCAGACGTCACGTAGGCCCCCAGGTGACATGTCCAAACCAAACGCCTCTTCTCCAACCCCCGGTCCATCCTCTTCCAGGGCTGGGGTCTCATGGATGGTGCCCCCATCTTATTGAACCAGAGACTGGAATCCCCCAGATCCCTTGTGTCTCATCCTCTCATTGGCCATCAGCAAGCTCTTCAATCTGCTCCTGCCCTCTCATATTGTGGTACCTGATTCTCTCCAAGCCTGTTTCCTCACCTGTAAAATGGAGATAATATAGTGTGTATCTCCAAAAGTTGTTTGGAGGGTTAATGAGGTAACACGCCTACTGTGCTTAGAACAGGGCCTGGCAGACAGTGAGTGTTCAGCTCAGTAAAACACTGGCTGTGTTTACCTTCCTCTCACCTCCTACTGCAGCGGTTCTCAACCTTCCTAATGCTGCAACCCCTTAATACAGTTCCTCATGTTGGGGTGACCCCCAACCATAAAATTATTGGGGATGGCCGAGTGGCTCAGTCAGTTAAGAGCTCACTCAAGAGTTTGAGCTCTGAGCAACAGCGTTTCGAGTCCTGGCCTGAGCTGAGCAGCCACTGAGCTGCCAACAGGTGGCAGGATGGCTCAGCTAAAAAAAAAAAATTATTTTCGTTGCTCTCTATAACTGTAATTTTGCTACTGTTATGAATCGTAATGTAAATATCTTTCTGTTTTCGTATGGTCTTAGACGATCTCTGTGAAAGGGTCCTTCGACCCCCAAAGGGGTCACGACCCACAGGTTGAGAACCGCTGTCCTACTGGCTTTGGCTTCACCAGCCCAGGCCACCGTCAATCACCTGCTTGGCTGACTGCAACCTTCCCACCGTCACCCTGTGTCCACTTGGGACACCTCCTCACCTCCCGGGCCAGATTGTAGTCAGAAGGAGCTTTGTAAAATGCAGATCTACGATGTCACTTTTCTGTCCTAAACCCTTCAATCACTCCTGGTCATCTTTGCATACAGTGCAACTTCTTGTGGGGCCTGCAAAGCCAGGTGGGTCTGGACCCTGCTTTCTCTCCAGCCTTACTTGCTCCCAAACCACACCCCTGGCACCTTTGCCCCAGCCACTTAAGCACCTCACCACCTTTGCCCAGGCAGTGGCCTTCCTTTGCCAGAACACCTTGCTCTCTGTCCCTGCCTGTCCTACAAGTGTCTGAGAAGCTTCCCTGGTCCCCATCTCCTCTATCTCACTGGCTCTGTGTGGGTGAGGAGAGACGCCCACCAGATTCTGGGCACCAAGTTGAGTCCTGAGTGGGAACCCAACAGTCTGTGACATCCTTGAGGGTTAGAACTATGTCTTGCTCATCTATGATGAACCAGTGGCCAGCGCAGGACAGAAGGGAAGATGAGAAAAGAAAGAGGGGAAAACAAACAAACACTAAAACCAAGTGAGAAAAAAGGGGAGTGAAGAAAAGCAGCTTACATGCCACCAGGTAGAAAGAATAGGAGCGTCTGGGCTACCCAAGCCTGCATTTCCACAGGTCCCCACAGGTTCCTGATTGTCGCACTTGGTCCAATTCTGTCCTGGTGCCTGCCTGACCCCTCCCATAACCCGTGACCACCAGCACCACTGCCTGTCTGAACCGAGCTGGCTTGGACCTGCAAGAGCCCCTGTTGCTGCCTTCAGTGAAGAGCGGACCACTGTATCAGCAACTGTAAGTCAGAGCTCTCCACTCACTGCTGTCTCAGCTGAGTACTGGACAGGAGCCACTGCCTGACTCTCCAAGACAGTCCCTCTCCCATCGCAGGCCCATTCCGGTTCACCTGCCCTTGCTCGAAGGAAGGCTCCACCTTCTATCACGCCCATTCTCTCCCCTCTCTATTTTCTGCCTCTCTCAGTCCTTCCCTTTGGCAGTCAGATTTGCTCAAGCTTCTGCCCTCTGAAAATTCCTCTACCTCTCGTCCTCTCCATTACAGCTCAATTTCTCATGGTGTGAAACTTCCTGCATGGCCCGCCATTGGAATCTGGAATCTGTCCCCACCAAACTCAGGTCTTGCTGACGTCACCAGCAATCTCGTGGCCAGCACTGCCGGGCACTCGGCCTCCCTCTCCAATGTCTCTGGGACACGGGGACTTGCTGGCTCCTCCTCTTGGAGTCCTCCCTTGGCCCCTGTGACAGGGAACTCTCCTGTCTCCTCCATACCTGGCCTGGTCAGCCTCCTCCTGACCTTTGAATGTTGAGGGTGCCCCCAGGCTTGGTCCTGGGCCCCCTTCATTTATGTATGTCCTCCCAAAGTGATCTCCACCTTGCTTCAGGCTCAAGCCATATGCTGTTAACTCACATTTCCCTCTTCGGCCTCTGGGTTCTAGCAACTTACTCAACACCTCTTTGCAGATTCAAAGGCACACTCAAAGCTCACCATGACTTGAGCAGCACTTGGGTTTTCTCAGCACGTCTCATGGTTCCCTGGCTCAGAGGGCCCCTGTCCCTGCTCTCCCACATCCATCATGCTGGAATCAGGCGTTGCTCTGGCTCTGCTCTCCTTCACCTTTGTCCTGACTCCATTACCAAATCTGGGCAGTGTTACCTCCTACCTCCCTCTGGAGTCTGTCAACTCCCACCATCCTCTCCCACAGATCAGCCCTCACTGTTCTTCTTTCAGACCTTCTCCACCAGCAGCTAGGGCGATTGTTTCAAAAATACATACCTGAGGGCCGGCCGAGTGGCTCAGTTGGTTAAGAGCTCGCTCAAGAGTGTGAGCTCTAAGCAACTAGTGGTTCGATTCCTGGCCCAAGCCAAGCTGCCAACAGGTGGCAGGATGGCTCAGCTAAAAAAATAAAAAAAAAAGGTACCTGACTTGTCATCCTCCTACACAGAACCTGTTGCTAACTCCCCACAGCACCCATCTTCTGGGAAGCCCTGGAACAAGCTGCCCACCTCAGCATCTCAATCTCGTTCAGGAATGCTGCTACCTGCCTCCCACCCTCTCACCTGTTTATCTTTCCAATCTCAGCTTACATGTTGCCTCTTCCCAGAAGCCCTCCCTGGTCTGTAGATAAGATCTGATTCCCATGGTATATACATTTCTTCCATAGCACTTATCAGTTTGTAATGAACTGGCTGTGGTTGTCTTCCTGTGAACTCCACAGGGTCTACTGCTCACTACTGTGTAACCCCACTCCCAGTGCACAGCAGGTATTTTGTTGTTGAAGGAATGGCCTAGTTTTAGAAAAGCACGTCTGGTAGTATGCAGAAAGGACAGATTGGGGGAGGTAAGGAGGCTGCACTGGGCTTGCGGGGGAGGTGGGTGATGGCGCTGGACTGCAGAGCAGAGCCTCAACTGGACAAGGAACTCCCAGCTGCCTGTCTCAGTGAATTCTGCATTGACCACCGCCCCTGGGGAACCTGAGAGGGAGACAATGCCATGGCTGGTCCTCATGCTCCATCTGTGCATTCCTAGAGGCCCCACCTTCTACATCCTCAGGCACAGGGCTGGGCACATGGTGGAGGTGGGGACAGGGCACTTCCTACATCTCAGGTGAACTGTGAGAACCAGCAGCAGCTCAGAGCCTCCCTCTTCTCTCCCTCTAGGATCGACCTCTTCTCTGAGGCACGAGATATTTGCCTCCTACTAGGGGGTACCCCATCTCCATCCTGTCAGGCCTGGCTTCCTCCCCTCCCTGTACGGATGGCTCGAACAACACAGCAGGAGAGCCAGCCGGGCTCGCAGGCATTACCCTGTGGATGGGGCCCCAAGGCCAAGGCCGGCTGCAGCAGGACAGTGGGGGAGGGCAGGTGATGAGAGCCCCCCACGGCAGACACAGGACACGCGCTCGTGCAGCTGACACAAAGCGGTGGGCACCTCTCCCGGCCGTGCTCCCACCCGTTCCACTCACAGGGCAAGCGCAGCCCCACTCACAGAGACAGGAGAATGGACAAGATGGCACAGGGATGGGGGCGGGGAGACAGGCAGGCTCGGCGGAGGAAGCGCCGAGGCTGGGCAGCGGTGTCCTATGGAGTGGTTTATTACAATTCCATCTCGGAAGGCAGGCGGCAGCACACACGAGCTCCAAGCCTCTGACAGACGTCCGCCTCGGGCGCATGCAAACAGTGCAACACGGTCAAGTGCAAACACGGGGCGACCGAGGCGACACGGAACATGGAGTGGGGAACAAAGCTGGGGCGATGGGTCTCCCCAACCCTCGTGGGCAGGACAAGAAAAATAAGATTCGTACTTCTTGTAAAATGCCCATTTGCTGGGTACTTTCTTTCTCCTTATCTTGAAAAATAATAAAAAATAAACACACAGAAAAAAATCTCAAAAAAGGACAGGAATAAAACTCTAGGAAGGTGAGAGATGGGAGGCCAGGAAAAACCTGACCACAGCGGGGGCATCTGCCTCCCGCTCCTCAGCCTCTTCCCTGCTTGGCCCCTGAGTGGGGCTCCCCAAATCCCCACAGGTGGGTCCATGAGAGAAGGTGCCAGGCCTAGGTGGAGTCCCTGGGGGGCCAGCAGGGCGCAGACTGGGATATAGGAAAGGCCCACTGGACTCAGTTCTGGCTTGGGCCCAGCAGGTGGGGCACTAGGTCCACAGTCTGTCCAGGTTCAGTCCCCACAGGCCCACGGCCTGGGCAAGGGCTGCCGTCACAGGTGCAGCTCATGCGCTTTGATGTGCTCAAGCTGCTCACGGAGCTGCAGGAAGGAGGGCCGCGTGGTGGCGTCCAGCTGCCAGCAGTTCTTCATGACCTCGTAGACTGCAGGCGGGCAGCCGTCGGGGGCATCCATCTTGTAGCCCTTCTCCACCCGAGGGACAACATCCTTCAGTGGCTGCGGGCAGGTGGGGTATAAGTCTGTGCAGGGCCAATTACCTGAGCGGACCCCTACTCAGCATCCCTCTTCAGGGGTCCCCTTCAGCTCTGCCTCAGACCCAGGCCCACGAGGCCACCATAGCCTGCCAAGCCCTCCCTCAGCCCCAGCTACTCCCTAGCACCCACACTCACAATTCTTGGATAAGGCACTCGCCCAAAGGAGTAGATTTCCCAGAGAAGGATTCCGAAACTCCACACGTCAGACTTGGTGGAGAATTTCTGCCAGGTGGATGGGAAAAGCACTGTCAGATCCTGGGCATTTGGGGGTGGGATGACCCAGGACCCCTGTTTACCACTGTGCAGGCCCTGGGGGGAGGCCCACCCACCTTCTCTCTCAGGGCCTCGGGGGCTGTCCACTTGACTGGCAGCTTGCCCGTGTCCTGGGTGCTGGAGGCCTCCTTGGTGAGGCCGAAGTCGCTGACCTTGGCCACATTGTCTTCAGACACCAGCACGTTGCGGGCAGCCAGGTCCCGGTGTACAAAGTTGTTGCCCTCCAGATATTCCATAGCCTCGCAGACATCTCTGAGGGCGAGCCGACCACACGTCTCCTCAGACGAGGCTCCCATAACAGGGTGGGCCCCCTCCCCCAGCGGCTGCTTCACTCACAGTGAGAACTTGAGAAGACAGTCTCCGCCCAGCACCGACCG
The DNA here is from genome assembly GCF_001890085.2 of Hipposideros armiger. NCBI lineage: Eukaryota > Metazoa > Chordata > Mammalia > Chiroptera > Hipposideridae > Hipposideros > Hipposideros armiger. The sequence goes on along the minus strand of NW_017731861.1, from coordinate 1,219,957 downwards.
ACCCCGTGACCGCAGATAGTCCACCAGGCTCCCCTGGGGCAGGAGACAGACCCACCGGCCCACAGGTCAGACCTGCCTCCAGCCTCCAGAGCAGTGGGCCTGGGGCTGGGGAAAGGGTGACACCCAGGGAAGTGTGAGGAAAAGTGGCAGAGCACGGGAGGAGCTGGCACAAATACCAGATTCTCCAAACTGGACACTGTGCCCCGCCATTTTCAGGCATTATCTCTTAATTCTCATCAATCTCAAAGGTAAACTTTTTGAGCATCTCCATTTCACAGATGAAGAAACTGAGACTTAGAGAGGTAACACAACTTGTCCAAGGTCATAGCGAATAAATCATGAGCCGGGACAAAAGCTGAGCCCTGGAGGCTTCAAACATCAGTTAGAGGGAGGGGACTGAGAGCAGAACCCAAGGGTGTGGTGGGGGGCCTGGGGCAGCTGGAAAGCCCCCGTGTTTAATTCCAGCATGGGGGGTGGATTACGGGGCAGGCACGCACCTTGGCCATGTACTCAGTTACGATGTAGAGCCCGCCCTTCTCCTCCACAATCACGCCCAGTAGCTGTACCAGGTTGCTATGCCGAAGTTGCCTGGGGCAGGACGGGGTGGTCAGAGGCTGCCCAGCCTCCTCATCCCCTCCCTGCGCAAGGGGACCTCCCCATCCACCCCTGCCCAACTCACGTCATGACCGACGCTTCAGCCAGGAAGGCCTGGGCAGTGGCGTCATTCTTAATGCACTTGACAGCAACTTTGTTCCCTCGGTAATCGCCCAGCATCACATCTGGGGGGACAGAGTTGGGGGTTGTTCCTGGACTCCCCACAGCTCCTCAGCCCCTCAAAGGACTCCCAGCCCCTCCTGCTCACCTCCAAACTCCCCCTTCCCAATGGTTTGCAGCAGCTTCAGGTCCTTCATATTCAGCGCCCAGCCACCTGGGGGAAGGGGAGGGGTATAGTGAGAGGCGCTGAGCTGGAGCAGAGTCACAGCAGGGGTGACAGTTGCCGACTGGACTATAATGTGTGCAGACCCCTGGAGGTCTCCAGAGCCTCTGGAATGGGGCAATGCCAAGAAGCCTGAGTAGCAGGAGGCGGATAGGCAAGTGAGGACTAGGGTGGGGTGCCACTCACTGCGGAAGAACTCGTCCTGGGCTGCCACTGTGCCCTCCATGACCTTTGGTTTGATGAGCCGAGTGCAGAGGCCATCTGCATCAGAGGTGTAGTGCTGCAGGGGATAGGGCAGGCTCACCAGCCGCTCACCAGCTGCTCACCTGCACTGCCTAGGTCTGACCACCAGAGGGTAGCAGGGGCTCTTCCCACACCGCCCCGAGTTCTTTGGGTGGAGGGGCTCCCTATTTCTGGCAGGGCTGGGGTTAGGGACTCCTGAGACTCGAACACCTGGCCCACTGCCCATGCCACCCCATACCCAGGTGCTGGAGACCCCCCATTGTCGCTACCACACTGGGCCTCACCAGCATTCCCAGGCAGGGGCAAGCCCTGACTCAGTCCAGACACCAGCCTGCAGCCAGGTGTGCCCAGGACCCTCCCCTGCCAGAGACCAAGCTGCGCTGCAGGTGGAGGGAGGTGAGAGTGAGTGTGGAAGGCATGTGGGAGGCTGCTTGGGGCTATTGGATGCCAGGCGTGGCCTGCCAGGGCTGGCAGAGCTGGCCTCAGGAGCTGCAGGGACACGAAGGCACATCCCTGCAGAAGCAGGAGCCCAGGGGACCCTGGCCATCAAGATGTCGCTCATGAGGACATGCTTATATACACACACTTGGGCATGCATGTCCGTGAGTGGCTGGAAAGAAGCTAGTTCTGAGATCAGACAAACCCAAATTCAAGTCCTGGCACCTCAAATGCATAGCTGTGTCGCCTCAGGTAGGTTCCTTAACTGCTGTGACCCTTCATTTCCTGGCCTCTGAAATGGAGATAGTGCCCCCCTCCCTGTGATGGCACTGTGGGGCCAGAGACCTCCCTGGCACACAGCAGGTGTCCCTCGAGGCGTGAGGGAACACAGGCTCATGGAGGCTGTGTGGCACTCCCAGGTCACCGCCCAGGATGGCGGGTGGGGGCCAGCTCACCTCCACCAGCTGCATGAGGTTCTCGAAGTAGACCTCCTCATCGATGCTGAGCTTGCTAGCGTGGTACATGATGCGGTAGTGCTCCACCTTGCCGTCGCAGCTCACACACAGCGTGTAGTCCCCGGGGTAGTTGGTGCTCTCCCGCACCAGGAACAGGCCTGTCTCTGGCGGGCACAGAAGCCGCTCCGCCTGCTCCCGTGTGATTTTGCCATGGAACCAGCTGGGGGAAGGTCGGGCTAGGGGTCACGGCGGCCCAAGGCTATAGAGCCTGGTGCCCCCGGCAGCCCCCCTGCATCTGCCAGGCTCCACTTTTGGGAGGCCCTCCCCTGGCCCCACCCTTCCCTCTTCAGTCCTAGCCCCTTCCACCCCCTGAGGTCCAGCACCCACACCCTTCCCCTCATCTTGAGAAGCCCGCAGGACATTCTAGCCCTTTCCTCTGGCCTCCGTTTTCCTGACTCGCTTCTGGGGGAACCGGGCTTCCATGTCCTCCCTCCTTCCCTGACTGGGAGAGGAACCCCCTCAGCGATACGCACGGCATGAGGCTGAGTTTGGTGCCGGCCTTCACGCCCTCCCGCTTCTGGACGTAGTTGGCTGGGATGATGCCCTCACGGCCCACCTTGTTCTTGGCTTTGTACCAGTTGGGGTCCTGGGGAGAGGGCAGCCCAGACACACTCTCAGGCCCACCCTTCCCTGCAGGGGAACCAGGACCCTGAGGTGGGAGGAGGGGGTGGGGTGGGCATGTGAGGTCCCTTTTACCTTGGTGACGGCCACAATGGTGAGCACGTCTCCCTTGCAGAAAGGAAGGTCCTGTTCGGCTGTGCCTTGGAAGTTGTACTTGGCAATACATTCTGTACCGGATGGCCAGGCGGCCTGCAGGGCAGGAGACAAGTGGGTGGGTGCAGCCGGGGCCTCTCCACCCACCTGCCCACACATCCTCGAGGCCACAGATCTTGGCTGGCACCCCGTGAGTCCGGGTGAGGCGCCCCCCCTCCCACAAGAACTTTGGGTCCCTTCCAGCTGAGATTCCCCCATTGCTCTCATCTTGAGGGCCCTGTAGGAATGCCACTTTGTTGAAAGCCAGGGCTGGGACAGAGGGCTGGGAAAAAAGGGAGTGAATAAATCCGAGTCCTCATTTTCTCTCTTCTGCTCAGCAACCCTATGGGGGTGGCCTAGGACCCCTCCCCCGTGGTACCTGTATTGCCGACATCTTCTCAGAAGATCTGGCGTCCCGTGTCACAGGAAGGCTGCCCTGTCACTTGGTACCATGAGAGCTGTGGGAAGAAAAGGAAGGTTGAGGAGGGGTATGAGGAGATGGCTCCTTGTCCCAACTCACTGAGGTCCCACTCCTTCCCCACAGCAATGTGACCAGGTGCCAAACGCAGTCAGAGCTGGGCCTGGGGGCAAGGGCTGTCCTCTCCAGCCTCAGCAGGCTGAGGGCACTGAAGCGGGGCGGAGGCTAGAGCATGAGGGCTGAGGACCACCAGGAACAGAGGGGGCCACCAACCCTAAGCCCATGGGGTGGGGTGGGGGGCCTTACTGCCCAACAGAATGGCTAACAGAGGCAAAGGAGGTTTGGGGGCTGAGTACCACCAGTGCCACCTACCCCATCCTCCCCTAGCCCAGATACTAGCTAACTGGTCTGTGGGGGAAGGGAGCCCAGGACAGCTCTGTGAACCTGGGGAAGGTGCTATGTGATTGGGAAAGTCACCTATCCTCTGTGGGCCTCTTCGCCTATAAAAACTTGCCCAGGCAGTAAAGCCAAGGTACACCGACCCCATGGCCTGAGTATCCCACAACACACCCAAGAGGACAGGGCAGGTGTCCACTGCAGCACGAGTTGCAATAAACCTCAAACTGGGAACTGTCCAGATGTCCACCAAGAGTCCACGTGGGATGTCCATGAACAGTGTACCGCAGCAAACATCAAATAAGCTACAGGTGGGCCGGCCGAGTGGCGCGCTGGTTAAGAGCTGGCTTGGGATGCCAGCTCTGAGCAGCAGGGCTCTGGTTTGGATCCCACATTAGGGCCGGTGACGCTGTGCCCTCTACAGCTAAGATGGTGAACAACAGCTCAACCTGGAGCTGGGGTGCGATGAGTCGCCAGTGATGGCGTAGGCTGCAGTGGGCTACTATAAACTATCTGAGAGGCTGGCAGCCAGCGTGAGCTGCCGTGAGCGGCTGTCCAGTGGCCGGCAACCGATCTGCCTCACCCGGGAAGAGCACAATGATAATACCAACATGGGCCAGTGAAGCGACGTCCTCCACAACTAGACTGAAGAACAAAAAGGACAGCAACTTGTCTGTTCCCCTCCCCCAATTCCCCAATACAATCTTTAAAAAAATAAGCTACAGGTATGAAACCAGACCGATGAACTTCTAAACATGTTAGCCAAGAAGCCAGACACAGACGAGCACGCGCCATGTAGTTCCACTCGTATCAAGTTCAAAATCGGGCCTAATCCATGGTGCAGGAGGGGGCAGTGACTGGAAGGGGCGTGGCGGGCGGCCTCAGGGTGCTGTCAGGGTGCTGGTTATGCGACTGTCTGAGCGCAGTCGGGGCTAGGTTCACTGTGGTTCACAGAGCTGTGCCTTTATGATCAGTGTACTTTTTGGTGTGTATGTTTACTTCAAAAAGTTGACTCCTCTCAAGAGCCACCCCAGCCATCCCACCCCCCAAGAGCAGCGCACCAACCCATCAGCACACACATGCTTGTACTTGTCTGAGGAAGCAGGGGCTGGGGCTACTGTTCTCTTTTTACAGATGAGGAAACTGAGGCTTAGACTCACCATGGTCACAAACATGACTTATCCCAGGCCAGGCAGTGGGAGAAGACCTCTGAGTGCCAGTGCCTAAGGGTGTGAGGTGAAAAGGGCTGCAGAGCTTACTTGGGCTTCCTGCAGGAGGGAATGTTGGGGCTGAGCCCTGAGACCAGGACTCAGAAAGGCAGAGAGTGGGCTACAGAGGGCACCCCAGGTTGGTGTGACAGCCTGAGCAAAGGGGCTGGGGTAGAGACAGGTACAGTCGTGAGAAGCTAGCCTAGCTGGGAGCCCATGGTGAGGGAGGGTGGGAGACAAACCCTGACCATTTGAGCAGCCATCAGTCTGCTGTGTGCATTGCTAAGAGTAGGCCTGGCATAGGGGCTTCAAACGCCAATCTGAGGAACCAGGGTTTGCTTCTGAGGGCCAGGAGCCTGGGGGCCTCAGCAGCAGAGCATGTGGTCTTGGAGACTAGAAGACACCAGGGAGAACAGAGCCGGGAGAACCAGCACCGCTTCCAGACTGCACTCCTGGTTGTAGAGTCAGGCAGACCTGGCTCTGTTGAGTATGCAACTCGGGTGAATGACTCAATCCTTCTGAGCCGCAGATCCCTTACCCTGAAAGGTGGGGACAGGGATCCCCTGCAAGCAGGCAGTGGAGGGAGTGGAATGAAGCACTGGAAAAGCCTGGCACAGGGCCTGGCATAAACCGCCCCCACCGCCTCTCCTCCCTTCCCCAAAGGCCAGCCAGTCAACCTCTGCCATCTGACAGGGAGGCTGAGGCCCAAGCAGGATGAGCCTTGTCTGCCCCCAACCACCGCACACACATGCACGATTTGAGTCACCTGGATACAGGAACCAGCCCCTGGGCTCCTGTGGTCTGCATGCTGTGGGAGCTGTAAGCTCCTTACCCCCATTTACGGAAGCAGAAGCTGAGGCTCACAAGGTTCAATGATTTGCCTGAAGTCACACAGCTAGTTAGGGGTGACAACCCACACCTTGAATTGGGGCTCCCAACCTTCAGGCCCTTCTGAATAGAGGCTCTGCTAACTTTCCACATACCCACACCTCCCCTTACCCCCAAACTCGGAGGCACTGCAGGAGGGCGTGGAGGCTGTGGCACCATTAGTCACCCTCCCAGCTGTCAGTTTGCAAACACTCCTTTCCCGGCCTGCAGCAGCTGCCGCCGCCTCCCCACTGACTTGATAATAATAATAAAAATAATAATAGGCCCTGTTTTCTGAGCACTTACTCTGTGCCAGGCCTCATCTTTGGCATATTATGGCTCATCAAGCCCTCTAACAATTGAGAGAGAGAGGCTGTTATCACCCCCATTTTACAGATGGGGGCTCTGAGCAAGGCCAAGAGGCAAGGTGGCCTTGCCTGAGGTCACACCTCAGGTGAGCATCCTTTCCCACTGACACCTGAGCTGTCAGGCCAATGCCCCCCACCCTGTGCCTCTCTGCCTCCTCTGCCACACCATGCCAGGACCACACTGGCCTAGGGGAGCATGCGCACGGCAGCAGACAGAAGTAAGCAGTGCTCAGAGGAGGGACAAGCCCAGGGGGCAGAGGTCAGGACGCGCTTCCTTCCTCCAGGGGTTGGGGTTGGATGACAGAAGATGTGGGAAGGAGAGGGAAGAGCTAACCTCTGCCTTTCGCTCTGCTCGCTGCAACCTGGGGACCCAGTGTCCCCATCTGTACAATGGGTTGGTGGTAACTCCGCAGCTCCAGGTCCAGTCTGAGGACTGGAGTTGCCACCTCTCAGTACCAGGAACAAGACCGAGCTTGACACAGGAGCTTCAGACTCTGGTGGCTCCTCCCTGGAGCCCAGGAGGGCTCAGCTGCCTCCCCGTCTGAGACCCTCCTTAAGGCCCGGAGGGTCCAGCTGGGCCACCCTACTCCAGGTCAGGGACTGAGAGCCAGAGTGGCTGGGGAGGGCTGGCTGGCCTGGATCAGGCACGGGGGACCCTTCCTGGGTTATGTGAACCTATCTTCAGTCTACTTTGTGGAGGCAGCGCAGGAACAGTCCTGGAAGTCAGGGGCTCTGAGTCCTGTTCCTCGTTCTGCCATCAACTTGCTGTGTGACCTTGAGAAAGTCACTTGACCTTTTGGAGATGTGCTGGCCCTCCACCACCTCAGCGACAGCTGTTTCCCACCTGCTGTTCCCACATCAGCCTTGGCCTTCCTTCCCACTCCCTCCCCTTGCTCTACCCAGGGAACTTCCACTCAGCCTTCAGGTCGCAGGGAGGCAATGCTTCTACTGTACGTGTGTCTAGACAGATGTGGTGGACAGCCCCGGCAGTGCCGTTCATAGTAGCAAGAGATCAGGGGACAATCTTTATGTCCATTAATAAGGGACTGAGTAAATAAATGACCAGCTACCCCGAAAAGAGAACCCATACTCCAGATGTGACGCGGACAGAACAGCTCTCCGGCTGATGGTACACAACACGCTTCTTGACACAGTTGGTAGAAATGGCAAAAGCCGGCCCAAGTCATTGAAGGAAAAACTGCTGGACACAGCTTCCAAGTACCACCCCACCCACTAACCAGAAAGAGGAAAGGTCCCTTCACAACAGGGAGGTCTGCAGACACCTCATTAGCCCAACTGTCACAAGAAGCATGACCAACAAGGAGAGAAGCGACACTGAGTGACACTGAGCCTCCTATGACGGTGCACCAAGGGGGACACAGCTTCCACTGTGGCGTTCCACAGAGCTGTTTAACCTGACTCCCATCAGGAAGATAAAATCAGAGCCCAAACAACTGGCCTGGACACTGACAGCCAATGTCATAAATGACAAAACAAACAAAGGCTGGGGCATGTTCTAGATTAAAGACAGTAAAGGAGCCCAACACAACAACAACATGATAATTATGTCAGGTGAAGGATGTGCTAACCTTGTTATGGTAATTGTTCTGCAATATATACGCACATCAAATCATTACATTGTACACTTTGAACTTAACACAATGCTATGTGTCAATCATATCTCAAGAAAGCTGGAAAAGAGAGAAACATGACAATAAGATTCAATGAGTGATTCTGAATTGGATTCTGCATCAGAGGGAAAAAATATCTATAAAAATCATTTGGGGACAACTGGGAAAATGGAAATGTTTAGACAACGTTAAGTGTGACCATGGTACTGGGATTATGGAAAAGATCCACGCTAAAATACTTGGGAGTGCAACGTATGATGTCTGCAACTAACACTCATATAAATCGGCAAAACAATACATATACAAATATGTGTATGCATCCAAAAGAGGAGGTAAAGCAAATAGGGCAAAATGTTAAGAACTGGTGAATCTTGGGAAAGGATGTATGGGTCTTTGTTATACTATTATTTCAGCTTTTTGGTAGGTTTGAAATATTCAAAAGGCCGTAAAAAAGAGCTAGGTGCAGGATGTCACCCATGGTATACCACAAGCTGTGTTTTTCAAGGTAACATACAATTCATCCCCTAACTCAGATATGCACAAATTATCTTTGAAAGATAGAGAAAACTGATAATAGAGGTTGCCTCTGGGACGAGAAGAGGGTGTGAGTATCAAGTTCAAGGGACATTTACTTTTCACTGTGTATTTTGTCCTTTTTGACTTTTTTTTTTTTAACCACATGCAGCTATTATTACCTTTCCCCTAAAAATAAGACTGAAAATAAAGAACTTTTTGAAAGCCACTTCTACCAGGAGCCTTCCGTGGTCCCCCAGCTGTGTTGGCTGTTTTGGGCCTCCACAGCCTCTCACACATCCCCATGCTCCAGCAAGAGCCTCATTGGTCCTAGCCTGGGAGCTCTGCAGGGGAAGAGCTGGGGGGTTGACACATGTCCCTAGCACGGGCTGGGCCCATAGTGGCTGCTGGGTAAATGTGTGCTGAATGAATGAATGAAGCAACAAACAAAAGGGGGAAGCTAGGCTGACTGTACCACACTGAGGTCCCACAACCAATGGGACTATATTTAACCCCAAAGGACGCAGCTGTCACCCCACCCCCACAGGGCTAGGGGACAGGGAACTCTGGAACTTTGTGAGGTCAATGCTCCACTCTAACTCTAACTTTCTGCCTCACACCCTGCTCCCAGCAGTCCTTGTGCTGGGGTCCCGGGAACAGGCTGGGCATTGTGCCCAAGCACTGAGGTCAGTGGCCACAGCCTCAGGCAGGCCTTTCTTGGGAGCCTAGGCTGGCAGGGTGGGGCGGGATGGGGGGAAGCCCAGAAACTCCTGGGCTGCCCTTTCCCTGCCTGGGGGCAGCTTTAGACCCCCACAGCAAGCACACACTGAGGGCCAGCGTGGGCCACAGGGCTCCTGCCCTGACCCCTCACTATAACGACTGCTTAATGGGGCGTGGGAGCTTCAGTAACTGTTTATACACAGCTAAAAATACCCACTGAAAGGGGAAGTGCACAAGAGACCTGGGGGAGTGCAGGGCCATGGCCCCCAGAGACTCTGGTTCTGCCACAGGACCCAGCTAATATGGGGGGTGGGGCACGGGCAGCCACTGGAGAGGAGAGGTCATTCTTTACACCAGTGCCCCAGGAGCCTCCCGGTGCTCCCAGGTCCAGGCTTTGTGGCCGGGATGGGCAGAAAGAGTTAAAGGCTCAGGGGGTCCTGCCCTTGGGGCCCCAAGAACTCCACTCGCCCCAACAAAATGCAGACCTGCTCCTGTCCTCCTGGTTACTAGATGGTCAGTCATGGCCAGGTGTGCTCAGTGCCTGAACAGACAGGATACATGGGCAACCAGGAGGGCTTCCAGGAAGAAGACGAGGGGAGCTGGAGGCGCTTGGGAAGGGGCTGTGCTGGATCAGGCCAGGCTGAAGATTTCAAACTGTGGTACAGAGGGAGTTCATTAAGGCTGCAGAACGCTCAGGGTGAGGGTCCACAGAGGCTTTGAAGCTGAGGGAGGTCCCCACAGGTCACAGGACAGATATAAGCAGAACTGAGTTTCCAATTTGGGCACCCCCCTCTGAAAGGGCAGTGCACCTGAGAAGGGTGGGGCACTGACAGCAGTTGGGCTGGTTTGGCAGCAGTAAAATCAGCCCCACCTCTGGTTCTGCAAATGACACCCATGCTGCAGGCACTGGATGCCCCTGGCCACACACCAGGCCATGGGGTTGGAGGGTCCCCACTGACCTAGGCAGGTGCTCCCAGAGCCCTCACCACTGCATAGATGTCTCAGGGTCGGGTCACTGTAGAATTAGGCACAAGACCCTTGGAGATGCCTAAATTTCCCTGGGGGTCAGGGGAGGGCTGGAAGGGTGGCCCCGATTTGGCTCTAGTGTGTGCTACCTGCCCCCTCCCCTCTTGGGGCTTCCTCAGCCTTCAGCACCCCTGCCCTAAGGGGAGGGACGAGTTTAATGGCTGAAAAATGTGAACAATGAAATTACAGCAACTCACTGGCTTTTTTTCCTGACCCCAATGGCTCGGTGGAAGTGGAAATTCCTTCTAGCGGTGTGGGAGAGGTGGAGGCTGGAGTGAGAGGAGGCCAGCAGGAATCCCCTCCCCCAGAGCCCCCTGTGGCTGCAGGCTGACACTCCTGGCCCAGAAAGGTTTCTAATTACCGCTCAGGAGCCTAATTAGTTACATCACTGGGCAGTGGGGACTAGGGCCTCCCCAGAGCCCTCCCCCAGGCCTCTGTCCCCCTGTGAGCACAGGCTGTGGTGTTTGCATCTTTATTTGCCTACATTTACTTACAGCCTCTCAGCACTGACCTCCAACAAGCCCTTAAAAATCATGCAGTGTCCCTGTCCCTCACCCGAAGTCTCCTAGTCATGTTACAGGTGGGGAGACTGAGGCCCAGGGGCCCATGAGATGGCTAGAACTTTGGTCCCCGATTCCTGGTCTCCCCATCTTAGAATGGGACCCCCAGAACACACAGCTCAGCTCGGAAGGGAAAGCAACGGGGGCCCAGCACAGAAAGACAGCCTTGCTGCCCACGAGGGAGAAGGTGGACAGCATCCCCCAGAAGGATGGGCTAAATGAAAGCGCAGAACGAGAGCCTACTGACCCATCCTGTGTTAGTTACTTTATCCTCCAAAAACCCTGGCAGGTTTTTCTGCTGATCTGTTTGACAGATGAAGAACCAGCTCTGAGCAGGATCACCCAGCTTCTAAAGGGGGTAGAACAGGGAGTTGAGCTCAGAGCTTTCTGAACTTGGTCAGGGGAAAACCTCCAACCTTCCCTTGGGCAGGGCAGATGACATCGTGAAAATGGACAGATAGGGGAGGTCTGCCCGGAGCCTGGCTCTCCTGCTCTGGGAAACACGGGTTAGTTACATCTCTGCCCAGTCCTTGTCTGCCATACTGTCTCACACAGAGCAGCCAGCAGCCCTAGAGAGGGTAGAAGCTTCAAGCAACGATCTCTGCCCCCACCCTGCCTCTTCTGGAAATGCTTCTTGATTTTCATGGCCCTTCCCCTCCAGGAAGCCCTCCTGGCTGCTCCAGCCTACACAGATCCGCAGAAGCTCTGCGCTCCCACCAGCCCTGCCAGGAAGCTGGAACCACAGGCCTCCCCTAGCTGACTCTTCTCTGAGTCTGAACTCCTCTACTGTCCAGCAGGGGAGCTCGCAGGGATCCTTCATTCTCCCCTCCAGTCTCACTGCAGTGTGAACACAGGCCACAGATGCCGGGGTCTGGGTGAGGACCAGGTGCTGGGCAGGGCTGAGAAGCAGCAGCCAGGGTGGGCAGGCGTCAGATGACACCAGGTTTTCACCCACCCACAAGGCTTCCAACTGTGCAGAGAGCAGGGCAGGCAGAGGAGAGCACCAGGCAGCCTCTCTTCTGCTTGCTCCTGCAACTCTGGGCCCAGACCACGGAAGGGGTGGGGGTGGGGGGAGGCAGGGGGAAGCTGCGGTTGGAGGCCCAGCCCCACCGAGGCGTACACAGCTAGTGTGTGATGAGAAGCTGCTCTCATCACAGTACCTCAAAACCAGGAAGAGAAACTGAGCAGGCAGAAAGGGTGAGACGGGCTGCATGGGGCCCTCAGGTCCCTGGGGGCCTGCCAAGAAGAGCTCCCAGACAGTCGCTGGATGGGCCACTTCTTCCTTCTGGGCCTCAGTTTCCCCAGGGGAAAAATGGGATTCTTTCCCTGGTCCTGCCAATCTGCCCGATTGGTGCAGGCTGCATCTTGCTCGCTGAGAGACCCCACAATTGGTGGAGCACTCCCAATACCCCAGTGGGCTTTGGCCTCTCCTGGGAAGCAGGGGCTTGCCCCCCCCCCAAAGCTAGTCTCGCCTTGCTCACTTCTCCCCTCAGCCACGCAGGGAGCACACTAGCTCTTCCTTCACCAACTCTTTATTTTTAGGTCTAAATTTGACTTTAATCATTACTTAGCAGATTCTATTTCCAGCCTTTGGATGAAGGGACCCAGAGGAGAGGAGGAAGGGAGGTAGTGCTCCCTGCCTAGTGTGGGGGGTGGCCTGCTCCTCCACCCATCCTGTTCCCAACCAAGGAGGGGGACACTGAGAAACATCCAAAGGGCTCACCCCAGCCGGGCCAGCATGTTGGAGAGGACCCCACCCTGTGACCTCATCCCAGCCCAAGCTGTGGGACAGGAACGGTAGATGCAATACCCACTTCCCCTGTACCACGACCAGGGAGGAAAGAGGTGCTCCGCAGGCCGAAGTCTGGCAGCCTGAGTCTGAGGTCAGACATTGAATGGGCCACCTGGGGAGGACCCGCTGCCTCAGTCAGTCCTGGGCCATCCTAGGGTCACCTGGGACTATGGTCTCCTAGGCTCAGGGGTGCCAGGCTGAGACTGGTTTCCTCCTACCATCCAAGGGGTGGTCCCAGGACTCCCAGTTCTCTGGTCTCCAGAGAAGCAGAACAAGAGGAAGCACGCAATGTCACGGGAGTGCACACTCAGGTTAGGCTGGGCAACACCTGCCAAGGAGGAAGGCGCTAACACACAAGACTTCCCCAGGGATCTGGGGACCAACTACATCCTCTTCAACTCCCAGCCAGGGGTTTGAAAATCCCTGCCTGCCCCAACTTCCTCCCGCCCCAGGTCCCTGGGAAAGGGTGGGGAGATGAGGCTGGCTTGGTCAGGATGCCTGGCTTCCCTGCCCAAGTCTCAGTTTTCCCAGGGAAAGCAGGCCTCTGTCTCCACTGGAGAAATGCGAGGCCTGCCTAGGAAGTAGCCAAAGCTGGGGACGGGAGGCAGCTGGGCTCTCAGAGAAGAGGCCTTGTTCACTCAGCTCCGAAGCATGGAGAAGACGACGGGTGGGGTCAGGTCCCAGAAACCAACCAGTAACCCATCTTCTCAGGGCCAGGCCATGATTTGGGCCGGCCAATCACAGGGTGACGGGGGTGGTGGGGTTGCAGGCAAGAAGGCGGGACAAGGCACCAGCCAGAACAGTCCAGAACCTCAGGGCCAGAGGGTTTTAGAAGGGCCTGGTGCACAGAGCAGCCCTTGGCTGGTGAGCCACTAGCCAACTCTGGCCCAGTGTCTTCTCCACAGCCTGTGGCGGGCACACCATCAGCAAAGGCCCCCTCCTGACAAAGTGTTTGTGAAGGCCAGGGGCTGTGCGAGGCACATTCTAGCACCTTGGTTCATTCACACTGTCTGCACACTCCCCTCTGGGGCAGGTATACTGCCCCTGCTGTGTACATAAAGGAGCCCTGGCTGAGAGGGTGACTTGTCCAAGGTCCCTCCTCCCAGGCCTAAATGGCATGGCTGGGCCTGGAAACCAGGTCGGATGGGTGTCAAGCTGCCTGCTCTTTCCGACTCCTGGCTGCTTTGGGGGCCTGTAGCAACCACCACCCCAGCAACAGTCAGGAAACAACAGTGCATACACTTAGTAAGAGGGTCTAGGTAGGGTTGCTGTGGCAGCTATTTGGAAACTTCTACAGCTTTTTCCAGGCAAAGTTACACAGACCGTGTAGCAACATGAGAAAATGCCCACAGATACAGTATTAAATGAAAAAAGTTGTCATGGCATGCACAGTGAAGTGACAAGAGTGGCGAAGGAAAAAAAAACCAGGAAAGACTGGCAGGGAACTCCAAAATGCTAGTCACTGTGCCAGGGAAGAAATAGTGGGTGATTTTTGTTTTGTTTTCTACATTTCCTGTAGTGCTGCTTTGTTACTTTCTAAATTAGGAAACTAATACATACATAATTTTCTCGTAATGAGCTCAGACTCGCTTTCCTGGGCCCCATCTGCCCCCAGCTCTGGCCCTGGTGTCTGGGACAGCTTCTACCATGGGACGGCGCCTCAGACACATGAGGGTCCCTCCCTACCTTCTCTTTCCCAGACCAAATACCTCTGCTCTTTGGGGACTATGTGTCAAGGCTTTGAAATTCCTCAAAAGATGGAGCCCAGAACTGGACCCAGGCTGTCCTGCCCATTCAGGCTACCTGGTGGCTTGCTGGGGCAGCTAACCGTGGCTCCTGGGCCTCGGTCCTGGCCTGTACTCTGGGCTGCTCGGTGGTGACTCAACCTTTTGTGGCCCAGTTGTCCCTTGTGGTGGTGCTGGGGACTGTTTTCTGGTCCTTCCTTGCTCCCCAATTCAACAGAGAGAAAAGCAGCCACTTCTGAGAGGGAGGAAGGCACCAAGCTCGCCAGGTAGGAAAACACATTCCTGCACATGTGCTAGCCTATAGCCAGACCTCTTTCCACAAAGGCCGTGGGACCCCAGCCATCCAGGTACAGCTCAACCATGTCAGGCCTCAGCCCCAACCTCTCAGGCTGGAAAGGAAGTTAGGGCTGGGTGAGGGGAGCCTCACAGGCCCACCACATCTGGGTCCCCTCCACTGTGCATGTCAGGGCAACTGGGAAAAAAACTTTAAATCAAGGGCAGAGTCCTGAGCAGGGCCGCAGACATAGCTCAGCATCCTCTAGGGAAACTCCCACCCTTTCAGATACAAGAGGGTCCTGCTGTACTCCCAATCTCCCTCCTGTTGCCTTCGCCCTGCTGGGGTCCCATCCAGAAAGACACTGAGATCCCCATGGTGTGGGGAGCTTGGAACAGGCCCCTGGGTATCCCCTGAAAATGCTGCTATGCCAAGGCTGTGGGGTGCTCCCTATGGAAACAGGATTCTCACCTTCCCCATTTAGATCCAAATTCATGTTCTGAACTTGGCTTTTCCTATGCTAGCTGGGCCAAAGGTGTGGGAGGGCTGGGCCAGGGCTGACTACCAGGCTGTTTCAGCTCAGTGTCAGGGCCACACCAGACAGATGCCCCCACACACTCACCACATCCTCATCAGTGGGACCCAGTCTCAGGCACCAGGGGGTAATCCCAGGGGCAGTGCAGATGTCTGAGCCCCATACCCAGGCAGAGCTGGGGCCGGAAGTCCTCTGCCTCTCTACAGCCCTCAATAGGGGAGCACATGCTCACTCCACCGAGTCCCTTGGGCCAGGATGGGGGCCTGTGTCCCTGGTGAGTGAAGGTGCCTCTCTGGCTGCCCTCCACCTACAGCAGTCCAGCTCTGCAGTGTGCGGGATGGACGAATAGATGGCAAAACTCTGCCAGAAGCCTGGGGTAGCAACTTCCCCCTTTGAGCCTCAGTTCCCTGGTCTACTAAGAGGGGAGGTGAGGGAGCCCCTAGTTAAGTTCCAAGGATCTGGTGGCTGGACACGCCCCTTCCTTACACCTGGCCTGGGCCCTGAGGAGCCTGGGAGAATGGGCTGACCAGGTTGCCAAGAGGTGGGGGCATGGTTCTAATGCCCAGTGTCACCTCTACCCGTGACAGAGGCCCTGCCCAGTTTCTCCACCCAAGGGTCAGAGGTTCCTTGGCTTAGGCCTGGATTTCTGGGAGGATGAGGGTGACAAGCTCCATCTCTGGGCCCTGGGCTTCCTACAGCAAACAGGGCCTCTGTGGGGAGGGAGGGAGGGGTCAGAACCAGACAGGCCAGGGAGCCTGCAGGGAGGCCCTGGGTACGGAATGACAAACTGTCCATTCTCCAGGGCCCTGGCCCAAGCTGACCCTTTCCCTCCCGGCTACAACCAGACCCCACAAGGGAGGAAGAGGGGGACAGACAAGGCTGGCCTGAGCAAAGTCTGTGGGGCTCATAGGGCAGTACCTCCCTGCTGTACTCCCCTCCCAGTCGGGCTGACAGTGACTCCCGGGAGAATTCGAAACCGGGAAGAAGGGAGTAAGGGAGGTGGGGGATGGGAGTGGACGCGACGGCAGCTGCAACAGCAGCAACAGAAGCGGGATGTGAGACCTCCACCCTCCTCCCTCGGGAAGTACTCAGATTTGCCCACCTCCTCCAGGCCTGCCAGGCACTCACCTCTCTTGGGGCACTGCGGTCCGGGCCACCTCGCTTTGGGCAGCATTAGCGGCCTGCAGGACGGTCCATGCCGCCAGGGGAGAGGGGAGGGGCGCAGGGGTCCCCCGAGGATGCGGTACAAAGAGATATGGGTGCGAAGAGAGGGGAAGGAGGGACGGCCAGGCGGACACAGGGGGCAGCCGCGCGGCCAGGGTCGGGGAGGGAAGAAAGGCGGGGGAAGGAGGGCGAGAGGGAATCGGGGGAGGAAACAATGTAGCCGGCGCGGCCCCGGCAGAGTTCCGCTTCCGAACGCCGCCACCAAGGTTTGATTTTGGAACGTCGCGCCGGCTGCCGGGGGCCGCCCAGGACGCGGGGGGCTCCCCGCGCTCCACGCCCCGCAGGCTCCCGCGGCCACAGGCTGGCTGGGGCGGGAGGGACCGCTGGCCGGGGGACTGTCCCGACGGCGGCGCGGCCGGGTGGTCGCCCCACTCGGACCCCACCCCGGCAGGACCCCCGGACAGGGTGCGGGGTGGGGCGGGAACGGGAGGGCGGCAGCGGGCTCGGCGGCGGCGGCCAAGCTCAGCTCGCCCGGGGCTCTGCTAGGAGGAAGCTCACAGGCCTGGCGAGAGGAAGCGCGGCCCGGATTCTCCGCCCGCGGCAGCGCGCCTGCGCGAGGGGGCCTGCCCGGCGTGCGGCGGGGCGTGGGCCGGCGGGGCGGCGCCCCCTGCCGGGCGCGGAGGGCACTACGGGGGGTGTGTGTCCTCGCCCACGCCCTGCCCCCACCTGCAGGCCTGCGGTGGAGGCTCCCGAAGGTCCCTCGCAGTGGGCCGACCAGCCCGCCTTGGAGCCACCTCCAGCCTTCCCTGGGCGCAGCTCGCCTGATGTAGAAGCGATTGAGGCCGGGCCTGGGCCCCTCTCCTTGGATCTGTTTATGAAGAGTGGGCCTCACTCGCGCGGCAGGAAGCATTCATTTCATTCATTTATTCTCAGACGATTAATGGCGCTGACCACGTGACAGGCCCGGTTCTGGAGCCTACTAGTTGGACCACTACATTACTGTCAAGGTGTTCTCCCTAGTACTGACCGGCCAACAGACAAGCTCAAAGAAACAACTGATAAAAATGGAGAGGCGGTGTACAAGGTCCACAGGAAGCAGAAAAGAAGGGGGAGGCTAATGGCGAGACTTCACAGAGCTTGGACCTCAGGCAGAGGGAACAGGATGGACAAAGGCAGGGAGAGATAAGTGAGCATGAAAATAGCTCAGTATGGCAGTGTAGGTCCAGGAGAGTGGTGGGAAACGGGGTCCCTGGAAGACTAGGGACTAGAGAGACCAAAGAGCCTTGTGGAACTTGCTTAAATTTTGTTTTCAGCCTAGAAGCAATGGGGATGTTAATAGCTGCGTGACTTTGGGAAAGTTAATAACCTCCCTGGGTTTTAGTTTCCCCATTTGGTAAAATGGGGGAAATAATAGCACCAACTTCTTAAGATTTTGTAGGGCAGGAAATGAGTTAATACATTTAAAGTGCTTAGTGTGCAGGGGCTGGCACATGGTCAGCCTTCAGTTAAGTCTCTCGCCTGTTGTTATATTTCATTAACAAGGAGCAGGGAGGTGATCTACTTTGAGCTACTGGAGCAGACAGTGGATGTGGGTGGGTGGTTAGAGAGTGGGGGGAGTCAGTGATGGGGGAGAGACCAGAGACTCCAGTGTAAGTAGGACATGTGGAGGCATTTCCTAGGACTGGGCCCTGAAGGAAGGGCCAGGGTTGGGTGGGCACAGAGGAGGGACATTCTCCAGTAGGGGAAATGAGATGTATGACAAAGTCTTGAAATTCAAAATAAGTGAGGGGCTGAGGGAGGAGGAGGTGGACAGTAAAGGGCCCTGTGGGAGAGTGAGCTGGGGAGACTGCGGCTACAGATTGCAAAGAGCCTTACGTACCAGGAGCAGGAGTTGGGTGTGCCTTCACAGACAAACCACAGGTGACCCTCTGACCCAATGCACCTCTGGGCCAGCTTGCCAATAAGACTCCAGCCCTTTAAGGAGGGAAGCGGTAGTCATACCCCTACCCTTTGAGGAGATGCCCAATAAGTCTCAGAGATACTATGGTGGAAAAAAGTGTGAATTTAGGGTTCAAATCTTAAATCTCAGCTGGGCCATTTACTGGCTGTGTGACCTTGGGTTAGTTACTTAAGGTCTCCCAGCTCAGTTTCCTCTTCTATAAGATCAGGTTCAAAATACACCTCTCTTATGAGAGATGGTAGGATTCAGCAAGATAACGGCCTGGGGTGAGGCGGGGAGAGAGGGTGCTTAGCTCAGTTGGTTTCCCTTTCTTTCCTCTGAGGTCAAGATGGAATGATAAAGTGGGGCCCGATGGGGCCACCTCTTAGCCTAAAGAAAAGCATTTCAGCAGCTCTGCAAAGGCTTTTGGAAGGGAGAAGTTGACATCTCCCCTACCCTGGCTGAATCAGCTGGCAAAATGGGAAAGAACTGTGAGGGACTTGGGGAAAATGCTCTAATCCCTGGCCCAATTTTGTTCCCTACCCATCTTCCCTTAACCCAAGTACATCTGACATTTTCCCTGGGGTTATGTGGCCCAGATGTGAACTTTGGAGTCCAACAGGCTTGCATTTGAATCGACTCCACCTCTTCTCAGCAGAGTGAAATAACAAATTTAACTTCCCTGAACCATAGGCACAGGGGACAAAGCAATAAAGGGCCCTGCCCCACAGAACTCTCCTCTAGTGGAAGAGCTAAGTAACTTCCAAGCTCCTCATTCATTCATTCATTCATTCATTCATTCACTCATTCAGCAAATACTTATTGACCATCTACTAATTGCTATGCACATTCTGGATGCTTGAGATGGAGTGAGCAAAGAGTAAGCATGGGTCTTGCCCAAGAAGATAAATCAATAAACAGGTCAATTAGACCCTGTGGTATGAAGGTGATGAGTGCTTGATGGAGGCCAGCAGACTGGGGAGACAGATACAGAGGGCCCAGCAGCTTGAGAGACAAGACCAGCAAGTTGGGGAGAGTAGCAGAAAAGGGGCCAGGTCCTACAGGGCACTGTGGAGCAAGTATTTTGTTACATGAGTTTGGGTTTTATTATATGAGCAATGGGGAGCTGTTGAAGGATTTTAAGCAGAAGAGTGACATGAGTGAAGATCAAGAGACCAGGAGGATGCTTTGCATGGTCCTGCCAGTGGTGATGGAAGTGAGCTCTGATAGACAAAGGAGAGCCATGTGATAGTTCTTGATGAGGGGCTGTTTGTGGGGAGTAAGGCCACAGAAGAAAGCAGGCCTGGTCCTCAGGTGTGGCTGGAGCAATTGAGGAAACTGTGGTATTCTTTGCTGAGGTGGGAGAGCCTGGGAGAGGGGCAGGCTGGGAGTAATGCTCAGGAGCTGCATTTTGGACAAACTGAGTTGAAGACATCTGTGAGATATGGAGATGTCAAGCCAGGATTTGGAGCCACCTTTTACAGGCTAGGCCACCAAGGCTTGGAACAAGAAAAAGCTTTCTCAGAGTTCACCCCCAGGACTGGGCTTCAGGTCTGAGGACCTCCAAAGCCTACAGCACCAGCTTCCCCGTGCAGTGGACTTCAGGAGAGGAAATCATTAGAGCAGGGGACTCAGGTTTTAGGATTCGGGAGGAAATGATGAGGAGCCCCCTCTCAGCCAGGTAGGCTCAAGCACTAGCTTTCCCAGGCTGGGCTACCTGTCCCTGGCGTGAGGGAAAGGAGAAAAGAGGAGAGGCTGGAACCCCTGGATGTAGGGTATGGAGCTCAGGACTATGGGCTGCATTTTAATGATAAGACCCAACTGGGCTAGCTTGATGCAAAGTTAGGTTGGTAGTTGATGGCCAGAGCTTAAGCACCTTTCCGGGTGGGCTGCACTCTGCTCTCAGGGTCTCCTGGTAAGGGAAGGGCCTCTGCTTCCCCCACCCTATCTCCTCCCCTCCCCCAGCCTCTTTGCTTTGAGATAACAGTTTAGAGAAGCTGGTGTGAAATAGTTTGAAACTCAGTCCTGTCTGGGCGTCCCCCAGGGCAGAAAACAGGAAGCCAAGATTAAAGGCAGATTTCCAGCAAAGTCCCCTCGACTTCCTGCAGAGCAGGTGCCCAGGCTGAGCTGACTGCAAGCAGCTTCCCTTGCTGACAGCACCTGGGGCGCCCTGCATGGCTGGCCCTCCTGCTTCTGGAGCTGTTTGGCCCTGTCATCACCATCGCACCCGGGAGCTCTGCCAGGCCCTTGGGAAATGAGCCTCCTCCAGAAAAAGACTGTGGAAGGTGGAAGGAGCAGTCACTGGGAAAGAGCGCGGTGGTGGTACCCACAGGAAACAGCACTGGGGACACCTGGAGGGCAGGGAGACCAAGCAGAAAGGGCATGGGCTTTGAGGTCACTCAGGCCCCGTGTGAATGCCACTTCCCTTCTGAAGGGTCTCACTGACCTGTGGGGATGGGTCAAGGGGTGAAGAAGTGCAAAAGGGGGGCTTAAGAAAGGTGGTCAGGGAGACCAGACCAATGCTGGGGCTGAGTGTCCCTAGAGAAGGCCAGAAACCTGGAGACAGCAAGTAACCATAGTGGCCCCTGCTCTTTGAATGCCAGGGGCTGGTTGGCTGGATGACCAAGCTGATATCCACACCTGCTAAAGACTCAGCAGGTGTGGACCCAACAAGGGGCCAGGATGGGCCTCTTGGTGTGACCTCTCTCCCTTCCTGATCTGCAGGAGAGCAGGCGTCCATGAGTTGCACCAAGTCAAGAAGCTGTGCTCGCCTCCTGCAGAGGCAAGGCCTCAGCCTTTCAGAGGAGCCCTGTGCTCTCCTCCCTGAGGCCCCAAACTTATGAAACTGTCCTTGGGAGGAAGCACGGCCCACCTGAATCTAGAGCCATCAACACGTTGAAAACCTCTCTCCTTGGGCTGGCTGAGTTTATCATGAAGACAATGCATTAGCTTGAGAGACCCAAGTTCTAGGGACAGAACTTGCTTCTGCCTTTGGGCAAGTCCTCCCTGTTCAGTCCTCAGTTTCCCCGGTGTACCAAAGAGTTGCATTTGGTGTTCTCCTGCAGCTCTGACTCCGTGGGAATGAGGGCTGCTAACTACCTCCAACTTCTGCACCCCTGGGACCAGGGAACTACCATTTACTGAACACCTACTATGTGACAGGTACTTTATTATTATTACTGATGATGATAGCTAATATTTACTGATGACTTACTAGGCACAAGCTTTTTTTTTTTTTTTTTTATGTCAGATTAAGGTCTGGTCTCTTCACTGCACCAGCTTGCTCCAAGGGGATTTCCTAAGAAAGTTAGTCTTCGTTTCCCACATGATGGTGGCAGAAGTCTTGGTGGTGGTGGCTTCGGGGCTTCGAGGCTTCAGTGGTGTTAGCAGTGGTGGTAACCCAACTGAGAGGCCATTTGGAGCTGGAGGACCCCACTCCCGTGGCCTGAGGCAGCAGGAACATAGAGCCTCCCCCACCATACCATGAGGGTTAACTAGCTGGTCCCCTGACCTCGAAGGTCCCTGATTTGGAATCTCCCCAGAGTGGGCAGACCCAGAACCAAGTCTTTGACATGAATTGGTCAAGCTATCTGGGACCCTGCAACCTGTCTTGGTGCTTTCCTGGCACACATTGCTTTCCATCTTCGTCCCTGTCTTCATGAATGTTCTGTCTAGGGGGAGTACAGATGGTAAACAAGGTCATGAAAGTTACCAGGAGGGATGTGCAGGTGTGATGTGGGTACAGGGCACAGGAGCCTCCTCATGAGAGCTCAGACCCTGCAGGAAGAGAGATGCCTGCAAGGCAGGCAGAGGGGACAATAGGAGCAGAGGCTCTGGAGCTGGAAGGGGCTGAGCTTTGGAGAGGCGGAAGAAGGCCAGGATGGGTGAGGTGCATGGCATGGGGGCAGAGCCTTGGGAGCAGAGTCCAAGTGGCCAGAGCCTGCAGGGCCTCCTGTGGACCCTAGTCTTTGGACCTCCCCCTCAGGGCAGAGGGACCCTACTATTTGATTTGCATTATTTATTTATTTTTATATTATTTATATTATTTTTTTAATACACTTTTTTTTTAAGATTTTATTGGGGAATTGGGAGAGGGGAACAGTGTTGGGAAGTCAGGGAAGGGGAACAGACAAGCTACTGTCCTTTTGTTCTTCAGTCTAGTTGTGCAGGACGTTGCTTCACTGGCCCATGTTGGTATTATCATTGCGCTCTTCCCAGGTGAGGCAGTTGCATGCCGCCCACTGGACGGCTGCTCACAGTGGCTCACAGCAGCTCACAAAAGAGCACACCAGCTGCCAGCCAGCCCCACTGCAGCCTACGCCATCACTGGCGACTCACGGCAGCCCAGCTCCAGGTTGAGCTGTTGTTCACCATCTTAGCTGTAGAGGGCGCAACGTCACTGGCCTGCATGTGGGATCCGAACTGCAGCTCTGTTGCTCAGAACTGGAGTCGCAAGCCAACTCTTAGACAACGAGCCACTTTGCATTTTTAAAAGATCCCTCCTGCTTCTGGGTGGAGACTTGACTGCCTTTTTGTCTTCCAGGAAGCTGCAGTGCCATTTCCCAAATCTCAAGGTGAGGCTACTTCCCTCTCTCCTGTGCCTCTCATGGACCACTTGTCTCAGCATCATAGCACTGACTTCCCACTTGGTACGGGTTTCCTGATCTGTAGCTGGAGGCTGAAACTCGGTTCACAGATGTTGGTTGAATGAATGATTGACATGAATTTCAATTAGCAATAGTAATAATAATAACGGGTAACACTAACATAAGGCTTACGACGTGCCAGACACTGTCCTAAGCACTTTACATGTCTTAATTGCCATTTAATCTTTGCAATCCATTTGTGGGTGTTGATGAAAAATATCCAGCCTAAGAGAAAACTTATAACAGTTTATTTGAGCCAAACTGTCGACAATTGCCAGGAAGCAAAATCTCAACGGATTGGGAAAATGCTCCACAAAATGGCAGTTTGCAGTTTATTTTATACATAAAATCAAAGGAGGAAGGTTACATGAAATCCACTGGTGATAGATTAAGGGGATGGGAGAAAGCAAAGTGGGGAAATCTTTGGGATTGGATAAAAGTGCATTGGAGAGACAGGTATTCTTCCCACACAGGTGGGTGCAGGATAGCTAACAGTCTGCTCTTTACAGTACATAGAGATGGTAATCAGGAGACAAGCATGATAATGAGGAATTTTGCAGTTTCCAGCTCTGGTCCGGAAAAAGGATTAAAGATGTTATTTTAAGTACAAAAAGACAAAGAACAGGCCCACTGAAAAGGCACAGATTAACTTAATGAGGAAGCTCGAGATGTGATTTCCTTGCCATGGCCCACCTTAGTTAGGAATTTTTATGTTCACACCATCCCCTGTGGTTATTTTCAGTCTCCTGAGCTTGTCAGGTATAACATTTGGCCCCTTTTCCATCCACATAGGTAAGTATCATTGTGATCTGCATTTTCGCGCTAAGGAAACTGAAGAGGGGTGCCATGGGAACTCAGTCATCAGATCCTAGGTAGGAGAGGAAGGACCCAGGGGGCCATCCCATCATTCTCGCCCAATTTATCCTAAGAGCTTCTGGGTTAGAATCTTGGCTTCATGCCGGCCCAGTTTAATCATCTCTAACATGGGAGTGAGAGGCCGACCTCACAGGGTACTTATGATGCTAAGCGGAGATGATGTATGAATCGTAGGCACAGTGCTTTGGCTCAAGGCACCTTTCACTCGCTGGCAGTTAGATGAATATTTTTTCTCTGACTCCTGAAGCAGGCTATGTAGTCCTGGCTCTCCCCTGCTGTCCTCTGTGCGTTCAAGTCCAGCTCCCTGAGGCTTTTGTCTGTTCCTGAGCTGACAGTTTCCACAATGGCTGATGAATTGCAGCCCTCCATCATCCATTCACCAAATACTGAGGGCATGTTTACTCCTTTCCAGGGACCCGAGCCACTGGGGTTGGGCAGGTCCAGAAGCTTCCTTGGTTCTCCCTTGGAGTCCTGGGCTTGCAAAACTTCTTACAGGTTGAGGCTTTCCGTTCAGAGCTGCCCAGAGACCTTCACCTGCCAGTTGACATCTCTCAGCGGGATCAACCTCCACCCAGAAGTCCCCAGGCTCTGCTTTGTGGATTGGAAGCCCCAGTCGGGTCCTGTTCTGGCTTCTTCATGGGCACTGTCTGGGGGAAAGCAAGAAAAGGGTCCTGAGGTTCTCTGTAGTGCAAAGGTTGGAAACTTGGCCTAGGGTGAGGCACCAGGGCACCAGGAGCAGGAACCAGAGGTTCGCCTGGCTTGAGCTTCAGGCCAAGCTTTTGCAAATCACATGCAAATCCTGTTGCCTAGGTGTGATATCTGTTAATAAGCCTGGTGCCAACATCTGTCCCTGTCAGAGATCAGGGCTGCTTTCAGAAGTCCTCTCCCTTGGTTGAGAGTGGGGTAGAGCTGGATCTGAAGGGGACCCTCCCTGAGCCAGCGAGAGTTCCAGAAGCCACCTGTGAGTCAGGGATGGGTCCTAGAGGGCTCTTCAGTGGGCTCCAGGGACCAGGTGGCATACATCCCTTTCCTTTGGTTGTACAGCCCCTCCGAGTTTAATTCTAAACAGTGTGTGTCTGGGTTGGGGAAGCTCTCTGTCCCTCCACGGGATGGCACTGAGCTTGTAGCAGTAAATGTGTGTTGAGTGAATAAATGAGTGACTGGATTCTCCATGGGGTCTCCGCTGTCACTCCTGCCACAGGTCTCATGGCTCCTATTCCAAGGAGAAGGTCCTTGCCTGCTGCCCTATTGTCCTCCCCCTCAGCCCATCTTCCTGGAGCCCTACCCTTAACCTCTGGGTCTCCAGAGGTGCTCTCCTGACGTAGAGGTAGACCCCTAGAGGTGTAAGTCACTTCTTCCTCCAGTCAGGGCCAGTTCTGGTTGGAGAGGTGGCCTCTTATCCCCCAAGACTCCCTGCCACCCCTGGGGCCATGCAGTTATAATTCCTCAGCCACTAGCAGTGCAGCCAGTCCTCTGCCAGTCCCACCCCTTACCCCCTCACTCCCCAGTCCCCAGTTCTACCATGGGGCAGCCGAGAGCAGCAGCCTCAGAGGGAAGACTGGCCTGCCAGAGTCTGGGAGCCTGGGTCCTAGGTGCTTGATGCCGACAAGGACCTAGCACTGGATGAATGAGTAAAAGACTGAGGTTGGGGTGACAGGACTAAAGCGAGGGAGGAGCTGGTTACTTCCCTGAGCTTGTGGTGCAGAAGCAGCATGAGGTTTCAGGTCAGCTAGGGTGAGGCTATGTGACAGGGAAGCAGTACCACAAGCACTAGGGACCCCTGGAGACTATTTTCAGTGGCAGCTGAGAGCCAAGAGGCCAGGGACAGCATCCTGTTCAAACCACACTGGAGGCCCCCTCCCCCCCTTTAGCTGTCTACTGTTGCCGGCTTCCTGGACTCTTTTTCTGCCGCTTCTGTGAGCAGTACGGTTATTTCTTGCTTGCCAGAGGTCGGTTTCTGTTGTTTGTGACTTAGAACCCTGCCCGGCGCCCCCTGACCCCACCCCCATTGAGGCGGTGGGAGGATGAGGTAAGGTCCTGCGTGGGAAGTGCCAGATTCATAGCAGCGGTTGAAGACAAAGGCCATTGTCTTCCCCTTGCACTCCCGTGATGACTTGGCTTCTGCCCGCTTTTATTTTATTATTTTTAAGTTTTATTAATCTTAGTAAATACATAGAATTTTTAGTGAAAGTTATTTTTGTAGTTTGGTCTCTGATGGTACTGGCTTGTGGTCTCATAGGTCTGAGAGGGAACAGCGCCTCCTGGTGGTCAGAGCGCAGATTCCCACGAAGAAAGGAAAACCATGGGGCTGGAGGCCAAGCAGTCACAAGGCTCTGGCCAGCAGCTCCAGGGCCACGCCAGAAGAGCAGGCATATGTGTGTTCTGGGAGAGGCTGGCTGCCAGGAGCCTGGCGAGGACCCTCTCCCAGCTCAGCCGGGGCCAGAGGCAGAGCTGACCCTTTCCAACTGGGAGTGTGGCAGGGCTGGTCTGGGTAGATGAGGACAGTGAAACAAGGGCAGTTGGAAGGGGAGGTGATATGGCCACTTCCGGAAAACAATGGGTAGGTTGGTCATTCCTTCACAGAAAGGCAGAAAGCAGCCTTTCTAGAAACCCCAGTGGCCCCTGTATGGCTCTGGAAGGGCTTTTCCAGGTGGGGTGCTAGAAGAGGACAGCCAGACCAGCAGCTGGCTGCCAGGATTCCCCAGGGTTCTCCACCTTGGGCCGCCCTCCCAGTCCAAGGCCACCACCATTCTGGCTCTCTGGGCACCTGGCCTAGCCTCAGCGTTGCTGACACCCCTGGGATTTCCTGACTAACAAAGAGCGAGGTGAGGACGAGGAGGAAGGCACACTCTGTTGAACACCTATTGTGTGCTGGGTGTTTGTACATTTGATCTCATTTGATCAGTATCCTTCAAGGAAAACAGTAGTATCTATATCTTACCTGTATGCACTGGAGGCCCACAGAGGATGATTTGCCGAACTAGCCCAGAGCCTGGACTCTCTCCTGACCCATGACGGGGCTCTCAGACAGCAGTTCCAGAGGACCCAGCCCCAGGTCCTGGGTTTGCTTGGCAGTGAAGGTGCTGTGAGCTGGGGGAGATGTTTCCATCCAGGCACAGAGGAGCTGCTGGTGCAGGGTCTGGGTGGAATGGTCCTTGGGCCCCCAGGTGGGAGGCAGGACTGGGATGAAGGGGCATGAGGGGCAGGCTGGGGACAAACTGCTGGTTTCACAGTCTGCTCTGAACCTGCTTGGTGGGCCTGGCTTGGGCCCAGGTGTCATGTGTGGGTGCAGGAAAGTCTGAGCTGCAGGTGCCACCAGCATGCCTGATGTTAAGGCCAACTCTGCAAATGCCTATCGGTGTTACCCTGGGTAAGTGACCCCCCCTCTGCACCCCTGTACCCATCTACCTGTTGGGCATGGGCACGCTCCCCTCACAGAGTGTTATGAGGACTGATGGGCACAGCACCAGGAGGGGTCTGGTGAGAGCAAGTGCTCAGGTGGCGTTGGCAGATTCTCAAGCTGAATTGAGGGGGTAGCTGAACTCCAGACATCTCCAAGATTCTAGGATTTAATTCCTTTGAATACAAGAGCCCTGAAGAGGTAGGTGGGGGTTTACATGCTTATAGAATGGGCACTTCATCTCTTTGCCTGTTGGTACACCTGTAACCCTCGTTTGCTCACCTGTTGCAACAGGCAAGGGAGCAGTGTGAGAGTCCCAGGAGGTCAGTATTCCTGGTGCCCCCAGCACAGAAAAGGTGATGGGTCAGGCTTGGAGGTAGTGAGCTCCCTTTCTCAGAAGTAAGAGAGAAGAAGTTGGGCTCTTGGTAGGGAATTGGGCCAGGAATTTCTATTCAGGTGGGTGGATGATGACCAAACCAGGGAATGAAAGGGAGAGGCTGGGGAGAGTCCTCTGGCCATTCTTACTGCCTTCTCCAGAATTTCTGAGTAGGAAGGACTGGAGAGGTGTCTCGAAGCTGCATTTGCAAAGTAATTCACTTTTGCTTAGATTGTCTATTTGGAATGGGGTCCCCAGGGCTGTGGTGACCCGTCAGCGGCAGCGGGACGCATCTGCTTCTCCAAGTGGCCACCAGGGGGTGGCACAGACTGCACTCTCGTCGCTCCAGCTCCGAGCAGGAGGGTGGGGGCAGATCCTGGCCTGAGAACGGAGAACATGACTGGCGGCGGGAAAAGGGTGCAGAATTGGACAGCTGCAGGGTCCGAGGAGGAAGGGCCACTCTCATCCCTGCAGATCACAACCCGACTTTTTGGGGGGCAGTGGCGGGGCAAAGTGACAAGGTTTCTGGAAAAAGTTTGCAGACTTTGAAGACTACAGCTGTAGCAAGTGCCTAGGAAACCTTCCAGCTTAGCATTTAGGGACAGTTTCCCCTTCTCCGGGGCAAGGAGAACGTGAGAGTATGGCTGCTGGGAGGAAGGGGCCCAGTGCACAGGTGGAGAGGAGGCCCCAGGGTAGTGCCCACGCCCAGGTGGGAAGCATGAAGGAGGGGGGACTTCAGGCATGGGGATGGACCTTTCTGGAGTACCCCCTGTCATCCCCTGGATGTGCAGACCATGTGGTACCTTTCCAGGGTCCGGGGCTTGCACACCCCTCCAA
The DNA here is from genome assembly GCF_001890085.2 of Hipposideros armiger. Lineage (NCBI taxonomy): Eukaryota > Metazoa > Chordata > Mammalia > Chiroptera > Hipposideridae > Hipposideros > Hipposideros armiger. Next base: position 1,191,780 of record NW_017731861.1, on the reverse strand, counting down.
GGAAACAGACCTTGCAGAGAAGGGAGGCTCCAGGGGGCGCTGGTGCATGGGGAGCAGGCCTGGTTAGATAAGCTCACTTCTGAGCTCACAACTCTGCACTGACTCCCACAGGCTCAAGGACTTCCGGCCCTGTGGGGAGTCACTTGGGGAGAAGGCAGCCCCTTGTCAGCCTGCCCAGGTGCATCCCTAGGGGTGTGGGGGAGGGGCCAGAGAGTCCAGCCAGACCCCAGGATGGCAAAGAGGAGATCCTGCCCAGTCCCACCTACTATCTGCTTACCAGGCTGTGTGGGAGACTGGCAGGAGCCAGACAGGGTCCTGCAGCCCTGCGGATGGGTAGGGTGGTGGCCGTGGCCCGGCCCGGAGGGGATCTGGCTGGGCAGATTGAAGGCTGGGTGTTTAGCCTTGCCCATACGCCAGTTTCCTAGGTGCCTATCTAGCCCTCAGTTTCCTCATCTGTGCAATGAGGTTCACTTATTCGCTTATTTATTGCACATTTATCTAGTGCTAAGCTAATGGCAGGGGCTTTGCCATCCCGCAGCCCTGGGTTTGAGTCCTTCCTCTGCCACTTACTTGCTGAGCCATGTATATGATGTCTCTGAGCCTCAGTTTCCTCATCTGTTAAAAGGAGTAAATAGGGACGGCTGGTTAGCTCAGGTGGTTAGAGTGCAGTGCTCATAACACCAAGGTTGCCGGTTCGATCCCCGCATGGGCCATGGAGCTGTGCCCCTCACAACTAGATTGAAGACAACTACTTGACTTGGAGCTGATGGGTCCTGGAAAAACACACTGTTCCCCAATAAAAAAATGTTTTTAATAAAGGAGTAAATAATACTGTATGCCCCAGGGGGTTGTTGTGAGAATTAAATTATCATCATGTGATGAAGAAAACAGGAACTGGCTGCGGCCCTCTGGGAGCACTCAATGTAAACATGCCAAGAATGACACTGCACACATGAACTTGCAGGTACCCAAGGACACACACACTCATTTGCAGTGAGGTTTGCACACAAAAGAAGCAGCATTTTAAAAGGGGCGCCTTTCAAAGGCTGGGGCAAAGTAGAAGGGGGTCTGGCTCCCGGCCCAAGGTGACCAGCTCAGCTGTCCGTGGGCTGTGGTTGGTGCTCATGGCACGTGTGTACATGCCTGCACATGCATGAAGCCTGAGTTTTTTCCTCCCTCAGCCTGTAAGCTGGTGGGGGAGGGAGGGCAGAGCCAGTGGGGTGGCCAACTTCTTACCCCCTTAACCTTCATTCCTGGTCTCTGCGATTCTGCAAGAGATCCCAAATGCGCAGCTGGAATAGCACTGAGTTCATGGACCCAAAAGATCTTGGTGCTGGTTCTGGCTGATCCATTTACCTGGGAAA
>NW_017731861.1:1187577-1188761 GCF_001890085.2 Hipposideros armiger | reverse complement strand
CCCCAGGTAGAGCTTAATGGCTACAGATGCCTGAGAAGACATCTCCCATCTCCCCTTCTGAGAGCTTCCATTCCATGAACCCAACTAGAGCTACTGGGCAGGAGAACCGGTGGCTGAGGGCCCGGTGGTCAGTCTCCCGTTACAGAGAGCAGGGTGAAGGGTGGGTGGGAATCTGGAGGGGCAAAAGGAAAGCTATCCAGCACACATTCATTGTATGTCTTTGGATTTTTCCTGGTTATTTTAAATACAGAAATGATTTATTTTTATTGAGTAGAAGCAATCTTTTATAGCTTTTAGGCTTATATCAAATGTAGAAAGGTTTTTTTCTACGCTCAGATTATTTTAAAAAATCAATTCCATGCTTACTTCTGGCCTTTTATGGCTTTATAACTAACATTTAAATTTTTGATCCATTTGAATTTATTTTGGTGTCAGGAGGGACGTAGAACCCATTAATTTCAACATTATTTGTTCAATAATATATCTTTTCCCCATTGATTTGAAATGTTAGCTTTTAATAAAAGCTTGTGTGAATGAATGAATGAATGAATGAATTGGTAGCACTGCTGGGAACAAACATTCACTGCTCTGTCATCTTCCACATAACACTAGACCTTATTGTTACCCCTGGGCCCTACCTGGGGTCCATCCCCAGAGCACTGCCATACCCCTAGTGTCCTCTGAATCTCCAAAGTGGAGGTGGTGTGGGGGTCCACAAGGAGGTGTAGCTCCTGGGGTGTCCCAGTCAAGAATACCAGTGAGCCAGTGGGGAATGGGGGTGGAGGTAGGCATGCATATCAAATGCTAGTCCTGGAGGTATGTGTAGAAGACTGCAGATGTGGGGGCACCCACTCTCTGAGGGTGCATGCACATAGGCAAGCTTGGGCCTGGCGTGGTCAGGTGTATACATGTGTGTGAGTTTTCCAGGTGTTATGTTCAGATGGAGCAGCACGCCAGCCAGGTATGTGCATGCATGCAACCAGGTGGGTGTTTGCAGGTGTGCCTGCTACCTCCTGTGCCCTCAGGGCCAAGGGAGCCACTCACTTGCGTGCTTCAGAGTCCTTGCCATGAGAATCGAGGTATCTTAGTCCCAGATTTGCGCCCCCTCTGAGGTGGGGGTGGATGTGGGGAGGCAGCTGATAGGGTAATCAGGCAGGTTTGTGAAGCGTGTTTCTGCTGCGGCT
>NW_017731861.1:1181858-1184250 GCF_001890085.2 Hipposideros armiger | reverse complement strand
GAGAGGGAGCAAAGTCTCCAGGTCCAATTCCTCCCACTTTGAACATAGCCTGAGGGGAGCCCTAGGCTAGCCTGAGTGAGTTAAAGATTGGCCAGGTGTGCGTGAGAAGCTCAGGCCAACTCCTGACCACAGGGAGCCAGGTGGGGCAGTGACCGTTGGGTGACTACTGGGCCTGAAACTCTGGCAATGTCTGTTTGTTGCTTGTTGGGGTCTTTTATATACTCATATGTCACTAGGTGCATCAATGGTGTCCACTGGTTAGGGGCTCTGAAAGATAAGATCATGTCCCCCTCAGACTGGAGCTCCCAGAGCAAAGCCATGTTTCCCTCAGATAGGGCAATGTTTCCTGAGATTCCCAGGTGTGGGCTGTGGTCCCCTACTAAGACTGGGACCCTCAGAGCAGGCTCACTTTCCCTCCGATTGCAGCCTGCAGGTAGGGCTGTCTCCTCCTCAGTTTGTGATGTCCAGGACAGAGTCACGCCCTGCTCAGCCTCAGCTTCCCAGGGCGGGGCTCTGTCTTCCTCCTCAGATTGGCGTCCCCTAGGGCCGACCTGTGTCTCCTTTGTCTGACGGGTGAGCTGAGTCTTCTTTCGGATGGAGCTTCCATGAAGAACTGGCATTGGGTTTAAGGACAGGCATGGACACAGACAGATGAAGCTCGGGTGAGGTGCTTCCTCCCTCCAGGATTTTAGCACAGAGTCCAGATGACTTTACTTCTTAAATTTATTATTTTTTTCAAAGCCACAGACAGCCATGATTACTTCCAGAAGGTTGGGGTAATTATCCCACTGGATGAACACTTTGGAAATGGTTTGGCTCATTTTCATCTTATCTCAGAGAATCATAATTTGTAGGGCAGATAAAGCTGGGCCTTATAAAGCAAGCAAAAGTAAATTGAAGGTAGGCTTCAGCTAGAGTGCAGGTGGTATATGGTAATAGCACCTCCTGCTGGTCAAGGTTGGCATTGCACCTTACCCCTATTAGTCTTTGTGGTTTCTACTCAGACAATTGGTAGGAAGTGAATGAGGTTCAGAGGTTCTGTATATGGGCTACTTGGAAAGGGGTGCTGGCAGGGTCAAAACTCTGTAAACTCACCCCTAGACTTCAACACCTACGGGGTGGTCACCATTTGAACTACCATATGAAAATTTCAATTTGAACTATTAATGGCTATTTTTCCCTACAGAACACATCTCTAATACAGTATTAAAAGTCAATAGGAAACAGGATCCACTTTGCAGAGATCCATACCACTGTCCATGTTGCTGGGTGAGTCTATTCCAGAAAACAGGGGGTCATGGTAGATGGGTGGGCACAGACATTCTTTCTGTGTCATTCTCTCCTATCTCCTTCTAGGACCCTCTCTGAGGAGTCCTCCATCATTTTCCTTCCTCCACCCCCATACCTGGGTGGGTACTCCAGAGTCACAATATAACCAGTTTGTCCCTCAAAGGATAAACGTGTGTCCTTGGAAAAAGCTTTGGCCTGGAGGGGCATGAATGAGGCTGGTGTTCAGTTCAGGTGTGTGTGGGGAAGGAAGAAGCCTAAATCTCAGCATCCTCAAACTTTGTTTTTCTGTCTCTGTTTTGCAGTGGGGAGGAGCCTTGCTCACACACAGGAGATGAAACATAATGAACAGCTCTTTGATTTTGTAAAGAACAAAACAAGCTTATTCTATACTTAGAACTTAGGGCTCTTATGAGATCAGCTAATCCAACTCTGCCTCCATTTTGCAGGTGGAAACACAGAAGGTGAAATTAGGGAGCATCAGAGTGGAAAAGAGGGGCTCCACCACTGTGGAAGTGAGCACAGTGAATGCTCCCCCCTCAGGGCTATGTGGAGAGAGAGGAAGGCCTGAGCTTTTTGTTTGTTTGTTTTTTTATGTTTTGGCAATTTTGTATTGTGTTACTAGCCTTTTTGTTTTTGTAACTGATAGACTTTATTTATTTTTTAATTCCCATCTCCCTACCCCCTCCTCTTTGGCAACCATCATCTAGTTCTCTATATCTATGAGTCTGATTCTGTTTTTTTTAAATTCAATTAATTGGGGTGACATTCAGTAATAAAATTGTATAGGTTTCAAGTATATAATTCTATAATACATCATCTGTACATCACCACCCACAGCCAAATCTCCTTTCGTCACCATATATTTGACCCCCTTTACCTTTTTCTACCTCTCCCCACTCCCCTTTCCCCCTGGCAACCACTTAACTGTTGTCTGTGTCTATCAGTTTTTGTTTGCTTGTCTTGTTTGTTTGTTGCTTTCAGTTTTATATCCCACATATCAGTGAAATCACATGGTTTGTGACTTTTTATGTCTGACTTATTTCACTTAGCATGATATTCTCAAGATCTATATTGTCACAAATGACAGTATTTCATCTTTTTT
>NW_017731861.1:1173674-1179678 GCF_001890085.2 Hipposideros armiger | reverse complement strand
TTGACAGCAACTTGTCTGTTCCCCTTCCCCCAATTCCCCAGCACTGTTCCCATCCCCCAATTCCCCAATTAAAAAAAAAAAAGAAATTGGCACAAATGCTACTGTGTCAGGGTTGTAGCCAATTTCTTTAATGTAGGGGCTGACTTCCTTAACAATTTATTCATATTTGACTGTAAGGTGGCTCAGTGGAATTCATTTTGTTAACACCAACAAGTAGTTATTTCACACCCAGTGTGTGAGCCAGAAGGGCATGCTCAAGGGTCTTCCCATTCTTGGAGATACCTGCAGCAGCAATCAGGACAGTACAGCCAGCCTGAGATGTGCCATAATCATGTTTTTGATAAAGTCTCTGTGTCCTGGAGCATCAGTGATGGTCATATAATTCTTGCTGGTCTTGAATTCCCACAGATAGACATCAATGGTGATACCATGCTCATGTTCATCCAAGACCCAGGCATACTTGAAGGAGCCCTTTCCCATCTTGGCAGCCTCCTTCTCAACTTTTTCGATGGTTCTTTGGTCAGTCCCACCATATTTCTAGATCAGATGACCAGTAGTGGTAGACTTGTTGGGATCTCTGTGTCTAATGATGATGATGTTGATATAAGTCTTTTCTTTTCCCATTTTGGCTTAGATTTAGTGGTGGTTATCATGATACCTGTGTTCTGGCGGCAAACCCGCTGCAAAAAAGCAATAGATACATATTTTACAATTGATGAACTAGTATTAATGACACATTTTTATTAACTAAAGTCCATAATTTACATTAGGGTTCACTCTTTCTGTTGTATGTTCTATGGGTTTTGACCAATACATAATGCCATATATCCATCATTACAGTATCATATAGAGTAGTTTCACTGTCCTAAAGGTCCTCTCTGCTCATCTATTCAACTCTCCCTCTTCCCATCCCTCCCCTCTCACTCCTGAACCACTAATCTTTTTAATGTCTCCATAGTTTTGTCTTTTCTTTTTCTTTTTTTTTTTTTTNACATTCAGTTGGTCAACACTCATGAAGACTGCTCTAGCCAGGCCACACACTGGGGACATAGACGAAGGAGAACAGGGCCCTGGACTTTCAGGAGGACCCAGCCTAGCCCCTGGGGACAAGGTCAGGGATGCCTCTGAAAAAGGGTGTGGGAAGGCAGAGCAGGTCATATAGGGACAGAATGTCCTGAGAGTGAGAGGCCCTCCTCTTGAGTAGCACAGCGGGTGTCCAGGCTTCCCTGGGGCAGGCATGGGGGTGGGTGGTGGCCTGTCCCACTGGGAGGTAAGTTTCCTTCTGGCAGCTCCTTCTCACGCAATGGGCCGGAAGGGGTTGGGGGCCCATTGTTTCTTGGCACGCCAACACTCCCCAGCTTCTGGGTGGGGGGAGCAGTGGAAGGAAGTGGGCTGAGTTCAGGCCCTGGCAAGACCCCAACAGTAAGAGGGTACAGGGTTCTGGGAATGCCGGCTCACATATATGTGCCTGGTGTAAGCACAGCGGTATATGCAACACATGTCATGGGTTCGGTCCTGTCCTGAGCCCAGCCTTTGCAGCCTTGTGTGTGTGTGTGTGTGTGTGTGTGTGTGTGTGTGTGTGTGTGTAGCATTAACCTGATACCTGGCACTTTACACTCTCTATTTCATTAAGCCCACCAACCCCGTGGGGTAGGATTACCATGCCCAGCTGCAAGATGAGAAAATCTAGACTCAGAAAGGTTGTGCAACTGGCCCAGGGTTAGCAAACGAGCTGGGATTTGGACCTCTCTCTGAGACAGCCTCCTTCCTTATCCTCTTTCCCTTTCCCAGGCCATGCTGGGGATTGGACTCAATTAAAAACCAGCCCAGGATGGTGTGGGGGGTGCCAAGTGGAAGGGGTGGCCTGGGGAAGCATATCAAGTATCACCACGTTATCCTAAAACCAGAAAAGTCCACTGCTACACAGAGCCCATCGGGACAGTGCCTCAGCGAGGACCAGAGGTGGACTCCCTCATTAGTGCAGACAAGGGGCACTTGCCCAAAAGTGCCCTCTCCCCTGCACGGCCTTAGAGCCCACCACAGCTGCATGTTTTTGAATTACAGCTCCAACTCCAGGGGTCCTACAAACCTGGTGTTACGTTATGGTGGAGGGGTAACGAGATACAGGGTCCTGGGGGCTAATTTTGAAGGGGGGACCCCTGAGGGATGGGTAGCTTGGCTCAGGGTGTGACTACTTCAGGGACAAGAGCCCATGACAAGGATAAGGTGGAGGGCAAATTCATGGACTGACTTTTTGAACCCCATAAACTCTGGACTAAGAAAATCCAGCTTCTGCTTGACTTCCCCTCTCAGTGCATTCACCACCNCTCTGTATCCATGAGCTTGTTTGTTTTAGATTTCACATATAAGTGTGATCACATGGTATTGTCTTTCTGTCTGACTTATTTCACTTAGCATAATGCCATCAAGGTCCACCGATGTTGTCTCAAATGGCAAAATTTCATTCTTTAATAACTGAATAGTATTCCATTGTATTGGATTGTCAGAAAAGTCATGATGCTTGTTTGCAACAGATGGCACTAGTTCATTTTGGAAGTACTAGAGTCATTCACATCTATGTTATTTCTATGTCATTTGACAGCTGACAGTTCTAGCTTCATTCTAAAAAAAATTGAGCGATTTGGTTGAGTTTTGGAGATTTTACAACAAGTTGAAAATGGAAGACCAAACTGTATTTTCACCATATTTTACTGTTTTACTTCCATAAAGGGAAGAATGCACGTCAAGCTTGTGAAAAGTTGCATAAATTTTATGGTGACAATGCTCTACAAGAATGTCAGTGCCAATGATGGTTCACAAAATTCCGTGCTGTTGGTTTTGATCTCAACGATGCTCCTTGGTCAGGGAGGCCCACTGAGGTTGATGACAACAAAATAAAGGCATTGATCGAGTCAAACCCATGTTACACGACATGAGAAATTGCAGAAACATTCAACATCCATCATTCAAGTGTTCACGACCACATGAAGAAGCTGGGATATGTAAGCAAGCTCAATATTTGGGTTCCTCATGAACTCAAAGAAGTTCATTTGATGGCACATATAAACATCTGCAATATGCTCATTAAAAGTGAGGAAAACGATCTTTTTTTGAAATGACTGACAACTGGTGATGAGAAGTGGATTGTTTACAACAATGTGGTGTGCAAATAGTCTTGGTCCCGATGTGATGATTCACCTCAAATGACATTGAAAGCAGAGATTCATCAGAGAAAGGTTATGCTCTCAGTGTGGTGGGATTTTAAAGGTGTCGTGTTTTTTGAGCTCCTACCAAGGAACAAAACAATCATTTCAAATGTGTACTGTTGGAAATTGGACAGTTTGAATGAATCCATCATCCAGAAATGCCCAGAGCCTGTTAATTGTAAAGGAGTGTGTTCCATTACAACAACGCGAGACCACACACAAGTTTGATCACCTGTCAAAAATTATTGGAGCTTGGATGGCATGTGTTGCCACACCCACCATACTCACCTGACCTTGCACTGTCAGCTTCCACTTGTTTCACTCTCTTCAAAACTCCTTGCGTGGTATAATGTTCAATTCATGATGAGGCTGTAAATCAGCACCTTGTTCAGTTTTTCACAATAAAGACAGGTCCTTCTATGAATGAGGAATTATGAAGCTCACTGAAAGATGGCAAAACGTTATCGAATAAAACAGGCAATATATCATTGATTTATCTTTGTTCTTTATATAAATAAATGACCTTTGAAAAACATGGACAAAATACGTCATGACTTTTCCGACAACCTAATATATATACTACATTTTCTTTATCCATTCATCCATTGATGGACATTTTGTAGTTTCCATATCTTGGCAATTGTAAATAACGCTGCAATGAAGAGGGTATATTTATCTCTTCAAGTTAGTGTTTTGATTTTCTTTGGATAAATACCCAGAAGTGAAATTGCTAGGTCATATGGCACTTCCATACTGTTTTCCATAGTGGCTGCACCAATTTATATCCCACCAACAGTTCACAAGAATTCCCTGTTCTCCATATCCTTGCCAACACTTGTTATTTCTTGTCTTTTTTTTTTTTAAGATTTTATTGGGGAATTGGGGGAAGGGAACAGTGTTGGGGAATCGAGGAAGGGGAACAGACAAATTGCTGTCCTTTTGTTCTTCAGACTAGTTGTGGAGGACGTCACTTCATTGGCCCATGTTGGAATTATCATTGTGCTCTTCTCGGGTGAGGCAGATCGGTCACTGGCCATTGGACGGCCGCTCATGGCGGCTCTTGGCAGCTCACGCTGGCTGCCAGCTGCTCATGGTAGCTTATGGCAGCCCACTGCAGCAGGGGCTGCAGCCTACGCCGTCGCCGGCGACTCACGGCAGCCCAGCTCCAGGTCGAGCTGTTGNTCCTCCACAACTAGACTGAAGAACAAATGGACAGCAACTTGTCTGTTCCCCTTCCCCCAATTCCCCAATAAAACCTTTTAAAAAATTGTGGTAAAATATACATAACAAAACTTACCATTTTATTTTCAATATTTTTTATTAAATTTATTGGGGTGACATTTGTTAGTAAAATTATACAGATTTAAGGTGTATGATTCTGTAACACATCATCTATATATCACATTGTGTGTTCACCTCCCAGAGTCAGTTCTCCTTCCATCACCATATATTTGATCCCTTTTGCCCTCATCTACCACCCCTTTCCCCTCTTACCCTCTGATAACCTAGAAACTGTTGTCTGTGTCTGTTTTTGTTTCTTTATTTGTCTTGTTCGTTTATTGCTTTCAGTTTTATTTCCCCCATATGAGTGAAGTCATGGTTCTCGACTTTTTCTGTCTGACTTATTTTGCTTAGCATGATAAAAATGTTTAATTCAGCGGCATTAAGCACATCCACAATTTTGAGCACCTATTTCAATTATTTATTTCTTGAACTTTTTCATCACCCCAAACAGGAACTGTGTACTCATTAAACAATAATTCTCTATTTTTCCCTTGCCCTCAGGTCCAGGCAACCTCTTGTCTACATTCTGCCCTTATGAATTTGCCTATTCTAGGAAGCTCATATAAGTGGGATCATACAATACTTGTCCTTTTTGCATCTGGCTTATCTCAGTATAATATTTTCAAGCTTTATCCATGTTGTAGCATGCATCAGAATGTCATTCCTTCTTATGACTGAATAATATTTAATTGTATATAAAATAAAACATTTTGTTTATCCATTCATCTGTGGTCAGACACTTAGGTTATTTCTACCTTTTAACTATTGAGAATAATATTGCTATAAACATTCCTGTACAAGTTTCTGAACACTTGTTTTCAAATCTTTTGGGGTATGTCCCTAGGAGTGAAATTGCTGGGTCATATGGCAATTTTATGTTTAACTATTTTTTTTAAAAAAATTTTATTGGGGAACAGCAATGGTCATTGATTACACATTGCTTTCATGCTACAATGGCATGGAGGGCGCAGCTCACAGTGGCCCGTGTGGGAATTGAACTGGCAACCTTGGTGTTATCAGCACCACACTCTAACCAACTGAACTAACTGGTCACCTCTATGTTTAACTTTTTGAGGAACCGCCAAACCATCTTCAACAGTCACTGCACCATTTTATATTCCAATCAGTAATACACAAGAGTTACAATTTCTCCACATTCTCACCAACACATGTTATTTTCCAATTTTTAGTTGAGATATAATTGACACATAACATATTAGTTTCAGGTGTATAACATAATGATTCAAATTGTATATAAAGTCATTAACATCCATCATCATACATAGTATAAATTTTTTTCTTTGTGATGGGAACTTTTAATATCTATTCTCTTAGCAACTTTAAATATATACAATATAGAATAATAGTGTATTACAGTATTATAGTATACAACTGTACTATAATATAACTATAGTCGCTAGGTTATACATAACTAATTTATTTTATAGCTGGAAGCTTGTATTTTTTAACCCCCTTAAACCATTTCACACACACACACACACACACACACACAC
>NW_017731861.1:1156965-1171221 GCF_001890085.2 Hipposideros armiger | reverse complement strand
CAAGTCCAGTTGTCATCCAGCCACCTGTCGGCAACTCGTGGCCACTCAGCTTAAGGTGCTGTGTTCAGTCTTAGTTGCGGGTGGGCATAGCCCACCATCTCATGTGGGAGTCAAACCGGCAACCTTGTTGTTAGGAGCACATGCTCTCACCAGCTGAGCCATCCTGCCACCTGTTGGCAGCTCAGCTCGGGCGCAGCTCACTGGCCCATGTGGGAATTGAACCAATAACCCTGTTGCTCAGAGCTCGTGCTCTTAACCAAATGAGTCACTCAGCCGGTCCTCATTGTGGTTTTGATTTGCATTTCGTCGATAGTTAGTTGATGGTGAGCATCTTATGTACTTGTTGAGCATCTGTATGTCTTCTTTGGACAAACGTCTATTCAGATCCTCTGCTCATTTTAAAAAATAGATTATCTTTTGCTATTGAGTTGTACAAATATTTTCTCATTTTTAGTAAGTTGCTTTTCATTTTGTTGACAGTTTTCTTTGTTGTGCAGAAGCTTTTCAGTTTGATGTAGTCCCACTTGTTTATTTTTGCCTTTGTTGTCTTTGCTTTTGGTGTCAAATCCAAAAAACCATTGCCAAGGTTGATGTCAAGGAGCTTACCACTTATGTTTTCTTTAAGTTTTTTTTTAAAATTAGTTTCAGGTGTACAAAACAATGTAATAGTTAGACATTTACACCACTCACAAAGTGATAACCCCCTCCCCCAATCTACTACCCCTCTGATATCATATATACCTTTTACAATTCCATTGACTCTATTCCCTATGCTGTATTCCACATCACATGAATGAAATGGATATATATACATATATAGCCCAAAAAATGTATACACATTTTAAGAAAGGAAAAAACTTTTAAAATTGTAATATTCAACATACACTGATAACAAAAGATAAATACAAGTCACGTTTGACCTCTGCAGTTACAAGAGGTGCTCAAAGTGGTTACCATCACATCCAGGCACTTCTGATTACAGCAAACTTCTGCTAGAGCAACGTTGACCAAAGTGTCTACTTGTATACATTTTTGGTACCCCCAGTATATATTTAATTATAGTTGACTGTTTATGTTTTCTTATAGGAGTTTTGTGATTTCATGTCTCATGTTCAAGTCTTTCATGTATTTTGAGTTAATTTTTGTGTATGGTGTAAGAGAATGGTCCAGTTTCATTCTTTTGCATTATGGCTGTCCACTTTTTCCAACACCATTTATTAAAGAGATTGTCCTAGGGCAGCCAGGTGGCTCAGTTGGTTAGAGTGTGAGCTCTGAGCAAAGCAACAGGGTTGCCGGATCGATTCCCACATGGGCCAGTGAGGTGAGCCCTCCGCAACTTGATTGAAGACAATGACTTGAGCTGAGATGCCACTGACCTGCTGATGGGTCGGTGGATGGCTCAGTTGGTTATAGTGCATGCTTTTAACAACAAGATTGCCAGTTCAATTCCCGCATGGGATGGTGGGCTGCGCCCCCTGCAACTAGATTGAAAATGGCGACCTGAGCTGAGCTGCGCCCTCCACAACTAAGATTGAAGGACAACAACTTGGCTTGGAGCTGATGGGTTTTGGGAAAAACACACTGTTCCCCAATAAAGTTAAAATAAATAAATAAATAAATAAATAAATAAATAAATAAATAAATAGATTGTCCTTCTGAAACCAATATAAAGTGATACTGAATGTCAACTGTAATTGAGAAAACAAACAAAAAAAGAGATTATCTTTCCCCATTAAATATTTAAGCTCCTTTTCATAAATTAATTGACTATTTATGTGTGGGCTCTATATTCTGTTCCATTAATCTATGTGTCTACTTTTATATTTTACAATACTGTATTAATCACTGTATCTTTGTAATATAGTTGGAAACCAGGAAGCATGTCTCCAGCTTTGTTCTTCTTTCTCATGATTGAGTCTTTTGTGGTTCCATACAAATTTTAGAATTATTTGTTCTATTTTTGTGAAAAATTCCTTTGGAATTTTGATAGGGATTGTATCAAATCTTTAGATTGCTTTGGGTAGTTAGTATGGCCAATTGTAAAAATGTTAATTCTTCCAATCCATGAGCATGAAATATCTTTCCATTTATTTGTGACTTCTTCAATTTCTTTCATTAAATCAAAGTTTTACAGTTTTCAGTGTATAAGTCTTTCACCTCCTTGGTTAAATTTATTCCTGGGTATTTTATTTTCTTTGATGCAATTGTAAATGGGGTTGTTTCTTAATTTATTTTTCTGCTGGTTTGTTATTGGTGTATAGAAATTCAATTTCTGTATATTTTTGTATATTGTAGAATTTTTTATATTGATTTTGTATCCCGAATTTATTTATTAGTTCTAATAGTTTTTTGGTGAAGTCTTTTGAGTTTTCTATATGTAGTATTATCATCTGCAAATAGTGATAGTTTTACTTCTTCCTTTCAAATTGGGATGTCTCTTATTTCTTCTTCTTGCCTAATTTATCTGGACTTCCAATACTATGTTAAAGAAAAGTGGTGAGAGTGGGCATCATTGTAGGCAGCTTATGGATAGGCCTTAAAATATATATATCCAGGGCCGGCCGAGTGACGTGTTGGTTAAGAGCTGGCTTGGGACGCCAGAGGGCCCCAGTTCGGATCCCACATATGAGGGCCAGTGCAGAAAGCGACATCCTGCACAACTAAACTGAAGAACAAAAAGGACAGCAACTTGTCTGTTCCCCTTCCCCCAATTCCCAATAAAAATCTTTAAAAAAATAATAATAAATTATATATATATATATATATATATATATATATATATATATATATGTATCCATTCAGCCACTGTTTTTTGATTGGAGAATTTAGTCCATTTACAACCAAAGTATTGATAAGTATGTATTTATTGTCATTTTGTTCATTGTTTTGTTAATTGTTTTGTAGTTCTTCTGTTCATTTCTTCTTCTCTCACTCTCTTCCTTTGTGATATGATCGTTTTCAATAGTGGTATGTTTGGATTCCTTTCTCTTTATCTTTTGTGTATCTACTATAGTTTTTGCTTTGTGGTTACCATGAGGCTTACATATAACAACTTATATTCATAACCATTTAGTTTTTTAAAATAGTTATTCCAGTAGGTATGAAATGGCATCTCATTGTGGTTTTGATTTGCATTTTTCTAATAACTAATGATGTTAAGCATCCTTTAATGTGCTTGTCTTTTTGCACATCTTTTTTTGGTTTATTTTTAAGATTTTTTTATTGGGGAATTGGGGGAGGGGAACAGCACTGGGGAGTCAGGGAAGGGGAACAGACAAGCTGCTGTCCTTTTGTTCTTCAGTCTAGTTGTGGAGGACGTTGCTTCACTGGCCCATGTTGGTATTATCATTGCGCTCTTCCCTGGTGAGGCAGATCGGTCGCTGGCTTCTGGATGGCCACTCACAGCAGCTTTTGGCAGCTCATGCCAGCTGCTGGTCGTGCATGCTGGCTGCCAGCCACTCATGGTAGCTTATGGCAGCCCACTGCAGCAGGGGCTGCAGCCTATGCCGTCGCCTGCGACTCATGGCAGCCCAGCTCCAGGCTGAGCTGTTGTTCACCATCTTAGCTGTAGAGGGCTCAGCATCACTGGCCCATATGTGGGATCCGAACCGGGGCCCTGCTGCTCAGAGCTGGCGTCCCAAGCCAGCTTTTAACCAATGCGCCACTTGGCTAGCCCTGCACATCTTCTTTACAGAACTGTCTATATTCAAGTCTTTTTCTAAGTTTTGAATTGGGTTGTTCGTTGTTTTTGCCGTTGAGTTGTAGGAGTTCCTAACTATATTCTGGATGTTAATCCCTTATTAGACATATGAATTGCAAATGTTTTCTCCCATTTTGTGGCTTATCTTTTCACTCTTTTGATAGTACCCTTTGATGAGACCTGGGGTTTTTGCAGGTAATCCAAGCATTTCTGGGGAGTTTATCCTCCCCTAGCTGAGGATGAACAAATCAGGGCCCTGTGAGGAGTCAGATGCTCTACCTTTTTAGGATGAGACAATGAGGGATCCCCATTCACCCGTCTGAGTTTGGCCCACAAGGCTGGCTCCCTTCCTCCCTGTTTCCTCTAAGTGTGTTCAAAGACTTGAATCATACAGGGAAAAAGAAAAGAGAGAGCAGTGAAAGATGTACCCATCAATGACTGAGCCTAGTCTCAAGACTCAAAAAAACATTCATGCTGCAACATGGATGAACCTTGAAAACATGCTAAGTGAAGAAGCCAGCCCAAAAGACCACTTACTGTATAATTGCATTTATATGAAATGTCCAGAGTAGCCAACTCTATAGAGATAGAAAGAAAATTAGTAATTGCCTGGGCCTGGTGGGGCAGGGAAGGTGGGTTAAGTGGAAATGGGGAGTGGCTGTTAATGGATATGGGGTTATTTTTAGGGTGATGAAAAGGTTCTAAAATTGATTGTTGTGTGATAGCACAACTCTGTGAATATACTAAAAACCATGGATTGTATACTTTAAGGAGGTGAATTATATGTTATGTGAATGAGGGGGAGCAAAATAAGCCACCCCAAAATATGCCATTTCAGCGTATTGATTATTTTGGATAAAAATTACTTAAGAAACAGCTGGTATAAGGACTCTCTATTCCTTCTTTGTTTCCCTGAAAGCAGGAAATAAATCTCCTGTGTGAAGATTTCCTCCCTATACCAGGCCGCCTTATCAGTTGAGATATGGAATTCAAGGCCCAGAAAGCTGTATAAACAAACTTTGTTACTTCTTTATCAATTTGCTACCCGAAGCTCAAACTCCTTTGTTTTGCCAAATCTTCACAAATAATTATGAATTTGTCTTAAAGGTATAAAAGCTGCCTGCATTGGTCACTTTTTTGAGTCTCATATTTTCATGGGCTTTATGTATGCACAAAATTAAATTTGTTTTTCTCCTCTTAATCTGTTTTACTTATGTCAATTTAATTTTAGAACAGCCAAGGAATCTAGAAAGGAAAATGAAAAAAATTCTCATCTCCTGCATGAATTATATCTCATTAAAGGCATTCCTAAAAGAAACAAAGAAAGGAAAAAAAGGCTGAGGCCCATGGGTGACCCCCATCCTTCCTTCTGCATCAGCACACTGGTGCCTTCTTCACTTGACAGAAAAACGTAGCCGTGCCTGGACATGCGCACAGTGAGCATGCTTCATGGTCAGCCCGTAGATGGGGGTTAGATCCACTTTCATGCCTGGTGGCACGCTGAACTCCAGCTGCTGCAGCAAGATGGCCAAGAAAAGGAAGACCTCCAACTTGGCCAGGACCTCCCCTATGCACCGGCGTTTGCCCAGGCCGAAGAGAATCACTTTCTCACTCAAGGTCTTGTTGATGGCAGTGCCATCAGCAGTGAGGAATCGCTCCGGCCGGAACTCAAATGGGTCCTCCCACAGCTTCCTGCAAGAGAAATAGAGGAACTGGGATCCCTGGGCTGAGAGGCCCTGGGAGGAAAGGCCTGGAGGGAGACTTCTGAACAGACTTCTGTTGCTATCACAAGTGTTAGAATAGATCAAGAGCTAAGGAAGGTGGGGAAAGGGACCAAACTGTACTATAGTGTTTATTGCTCTTACATAGCTCTTTCTAAAACAATCAGCCTTGAAAATAGTGCTTTTTAATATTAAATTATCTTCCTTATAATCAGTATACAAGGGGAATCTACAGTATATCTTGGTTTATGCTTATTGTTTTAGAGTAATTATTGACAGCATCCCACACTCAGAAGTGTCCCCGTTTGGATGGTAAATGATGTGATCTCCCTACCTATTGACTAAAGAGGAATTTCCCTAAGAGAGGTCCCTAGGCCATTCACATCCGATCACCTGAGTACTCCATCTTAGCTACCAAAGTGGAATCTTGGGGGATAAGGTGCCATAATCTGCAACCAACTTCCTGGTTAATTCTCTTTTTTCTTTTCCCTGGTTAATTCTTATGTGCACGAAAGTTTGAGAAACTTGGAACTAAATTTTGTCACTTAGTGAAGGTCATATAGCAATCGAAGCACCATTTCTTTATTATTCAGTTTCTAGAGGGACAGCTAACCTTCCTGACTGCTGAACTTCATACATTTTTTAGTGGGGGATGTGTACTCACTGGTCATGATTGACATGCCACTGATTTACAAAGACACAGCGCTCCTTGGGGATGTAGAAGTCATTCAGTGTTGTGTCCCTTGTTGTGCTGAAGAGGGAAGAGGACTCTGTTAGGCTCAGGGGCCAGAAAACTGGTGCATGTCTTTGGGAGCTTCTTGCTCCTACGTTCACCCCACCCCAACAGCCTGCCCACCACAGTCTCCATACCCTACACAGGGAGGAAACGTCAGGAGGAGAAAAGGGGGAAAACGATCCTTCCCCTTCCTTGGCTCCTGTTTTTCAACTTAAACAAGCATTTACAATGTTTTTGTTTGCGCCCGGCTGTGTACTTGGCCATGCTTGGGAGCCCTGAGGAGTGCCCAGCATGGCTGAGGAGTTAGGCCTCTTACTCTGGGAATAACTAGACCAACACATGGGCAGAGAAGTGTTTGCTAACTCTTCCGACATTGTTAAAATCCCAGGATATAATCAAGGACAAATGGTTGTAAGTCCTACAAGATATCCGAGATGAAGCTGTGCCAGTTGGATGAACCAAAAACAGGCTTCTACGGGAGAAGCTTGTGTCAGGATTGATCTTGGGCAGGGAAAGGGTTCTGGTTAGCCAGAGAAGAGGTTAGGAGGCACCCCAAGCTAAAGGTCCAGCAAAAGTGAGATAGGAGGCTGGCTGGATCATGCTTATGAGGAATGGTGAAGCCAGCTTTGAGAGCGCTTGTAGGGAGGGAATGTGAGCAGAGGTGAATGAGAGCAGAGGTCAGGACTGTGCTTTTCTCCTGAGAACTGGGTGGTTTGGTCATATTTGGACTGAATAGGAGTAGACTAGAGGCCGAGAGTCTGAGGAACCTGGTGTCATGGTCAGGAAGCAGGTGCTGAAGCAGGGTGAGAGCTGAGAAGCTCGGAGGAGAAAAATGGTGAGGATGAGGAGAGGGAGGGCACAATAGGTAGGCCTCACCTGTGGGGGATGGTGAAGGGGACAAAGGAGGAGTGTCGGAAGGTCTCCAGGATAAAGGCCTCCATATAGGGCAGCTGGGGTCTGTCGGAGAGCCGGGGCCGCCGCTCCCTGCCAATCACTGTGTCTGCAAAGCACAAAGGACCAGACAGAACTTAGGGGCTGCCCGCCTGCTCCATAGTATCTGCATCCTCTATTATCCCAAGTGTCACTCTATGTGGTGTCACTCTATGTCTGTTTACATGTCTGAGACCCATCAACCCTCTCCAGAATCTTCTAGACAAGGGTGGGCAAAATTGTATGCCCAGGACTTGCACATAACAGCTATAGATAGATTGAACAAATGGCCTGGGACCCCAAGGCTTCTCTCCACATACCCAATTCCTCCTGGATCTGTCTCTGTATCTCAGGATTTGTCACAAGGTACATAAGGCTCCAGGAGATGGCTGTTGTGACTGGGTCAAATCCTGGGCAGCATCGGCAAGGTGAGGAGGGAAGGAAGACAGGAACAGGAAATCAATATTTACCAAGCACCCACCGTGTACACACCAAGCATTGTCTTTCTCTGCCTCCCACATCCCCATTCCCACCCTCCAAACTTGAGTCACTGGCTTCATAATTAACTGCTGGGATTATAGGGGCTTAGACTTATAGGCCAGAGAGCCCTTTATTGTTCAGATGGGGAAACTGAGTCCCAGAGGAGGAGAGGGATTTGGTTGAGTTTCCACTGGAAGTTGGTGGCACAGTCTGGGTTCCAACTCTGAACCTGGGGCAGGTTTCCGTGTTCTTCACTATCTGGTGTTTGGTGGCAAGCTATCTGATGGACTTGGGCTGGGCAGTTCTTGGGTAAATGGCAGGCACTGATGGATGGAGGGGCAGGGGCCTGTCTCCTACCAGCCCCAAAGATGTCGTTGATAAGGTTAACAATCTTCTTCTGGGGGATGAGGTGACCACTGTCGCTGGAGTCCTTCTCGCAGTGCTGGAGCAGGGCACCTGTGATATCCTGGACGCTGTTCTGAGAGATCACAAGCTGAGGAGCCGCCAGCACTCCCAGGCCCACAGGCTGCATCTTGCCCCATCCCGGCTGGCACTTCCCCCAGGCCTCTAGTCAGTGGGTTTTCTCACAGCAAGAGCTGGTAGCAGCCCAGAGTAGGGCTTAAAGTATGGTTTCCTCCCTCATTGACCCTTCCTCCCAATAACCCCAGGAGTCCAATATCAAAGGAGGGGGTTAGTGTGAGTACAGGGAAGCAAAGTGACACCTGAGCTGGGGATTAGTCTCTTTCAGGGTTCAGGTTCCTAAGGAACAAAAGCCTTCTCACACATAGTAACAGCCCCCCACATTTCAGGGTTCTTCCAGGGCCCCACGCACAGCCTTTTTTCTCTGAGGCTTTGAGAAACTCTGAGAATGAGGCTATAGGGATGAGGAAACTGGCCTCAGAGCCTTCCTAGGCCTTGGCAGCTCATCAGCCCTGTGGGTCCTTTGGAGCTGGGTGAGAGGGGCTGCCCCCAGGCTCTGCAGGGTGCCCTCTCACCACCTGCATGCTGGGCTCACCTTGTCAAAGTCTCGATGATGTTCCTGGATTGTTCTCTGCAGGAACCGCACAAACCTCTGGTTGAAGGCCTTGAACCTCTGCAGTGTGGGGTTGGGCAGATATCGCAGGATGGGGAAGAAGTCCACGGGGTTCGCAGAGGAGGCAGACTCCACGAACTCGTGGCTGTTCTTCACAAGGCTGAGCATCTCCTCACTGCTCTGGGGGAAGTGCTGCCCAAAGCACATGGCACCGATGACTTTGGCCACTGACACCACCACCTGGTTGTAGGGGTCGAAGCTCCCGGCCTCTACCATCAGCTTCTGTAATTTGGTGATCAGGACCTCAGCCTCCTTGCTCACATGCTCCTCCAGGTAACAGGAGGATGAGGAAGTCGGGTCTGAGGCGATGGAGAAGGTGTTGAGGGCGTTCTGGGCCAGGCGCCGGCGGGCAGCCCACACTGGTCCAGAGTCTGGGTTGAAGGTCAAGCTCTGGCCATCAGTGATCAGGGTGAAGCTGTAGAAGTCGGGCCGGCCCTTGAAATCGTCACCCTGCCGCACCAGGGCCTGCCGGATGGTGTCCAGGCCGCTGAGCACCAGCACGGGCGTGCGGCCAATGCGGATCTCCATCACATCCCCATAACGCTGGCTCAGCTGTGACAGGACCAGGTGAGGGCTCTTCCCCAAGGTCAGCATGTGCCCGAGCAGGGGCCAGCCCCAGGGCCCCGGTGGACTCTTCAGGCCTTTGGGGACCCGAGGCCGCCAGGCCCTGACTGCCCAGAATACCAGACAGAAGATGGCAGAGGCCAGGAGAAGCTCGGTAGCTGAGAAGGAACTGGGCTGAGACAATGCCATCTGTACCAACCTCAGAGGGAGGAGAGAGGAACCAGACAGGGTGAAGATGGAGCCATTCATTCATTCATTCATTCACTCAATCAGTCAATAAACACTGGCACATGTTTTGTGCTTGGCTCTCAGCTGGGTACCAGAAAGACTAATTTCCATACACCATGGGTCCTGCGTCCCAGGAGCTCGTGCTTAGTGCATCACAGAATCTGAGAGCTGGACAGGGTTCTTGCGATTTTCAACTGGAGTGTCTGAACTCCCAGCCCTGGCCTTTCCTTCTGCCCATCACCTCAGTTCCCAATTCTTTTTTTTTTTTTTTTAATTTTCTTTAGCTGAGCCATCTTGCCACCTGTTGGCAGCTCAGCTTGGGCCGTGAATCGAACTGGCGACCCTGTTGCTCAGAGCTCGCACTCTTGAGAGAACTCTTAACCAACTGAGCCACTTGGCCAGCCCTCAGTTTCCAATTCTGAGGCTGGAGTGGAGGCAAGTGACCACTTCAAAATGGGGACGCACCCCTGTAAACCCCTAATGCAGAGTGTTTGCTGGGCATTGTGCCAAAGGGTCCCCATCAGTGCTGGCTTCCTGCTGATACCTTCTCATACCCAGGGAACAGGGAACTGTTCCCACCCAGCAACACTGAGCAGGCCAAGGTCACAGGGCTGATGAAAATGGCTTGTGAGACTCCTCTCCCAGGGCATTCTTTATCAAGGTTGAGTAAGGCACCTCCTACTCCGAGGATGTTCGACCTCCCCTCACAGTCTTGGAGTCTGAGGTTGGGCTGCAGCAAGGGCCAGGGCTGCCCTCATGCTGAGGGGAATCCTTTCCATCTCTCCACTCCAATCACACTTTGATTCCTTAGAGATGACCCAGTCTAAGATGCTCATTTAAAAATGGAGAAACTGAGATCTGGAGCTGGGCAGCCAAGACTAGAACTCAGTCCTCCTACACCTGACCTAGTGCACCCTATCCATCCCTCTTCACTGGTTCCCAAGATATATGGTGGGGGATCCTAGGGACTGGAAAAAGGACTCAAGAAAGGTACCTGTAGAGGCAGGAGCTTCAGCTCAGCAGGGTTGTGGGGTTGGTACAGAGCTTCTGGCTCCAGGTTAGTGTGTCCCTGTATAAATATCACCCCTGTCTTGTTGACCCAGATGTCTTGGTCACCTGATATTTAAGTCACTGAATAAAATTGGAAGGATCAATCCTTGGTCTTGGGCCATGATCCCTAGGCTCCACCCACTACCGAGGCCCAGGGGCAGCTTTTTGGAGCCAGGTGCTGTGTACTTGGAGAAGAATGTTCAGCTCCTTTCATGTCCAGGGGTGGGGGCGTTGCTTATTTCTCTCGACAGCAAAGCAGGGTGCTGGGGGTGACAGGCCTGTGGGCTCGCCCAGCCTTCTTTCCCACTGTACCCATGGGGAAGCCCTGCCTGGGCTCTCAGTCCAGGCCCATCAGGAGGCTCACTGCTCTTCTCCAGAGGGTGGGTGCTGTAGTACCTCTCCAACAACCTGCAGAACCACAGAAGGAATGGGAGTATTCCCCGCCACCTCTGAGTTTCAGCCCAAGGTCATTTTAGCCAAGAGATGACGAGGATCCTGCATTCTAAAGAGAGGCCCCTTCGTCCTCCTCCTTCCTGTAAGAGATGGTGAAAGTGAATGAGGAAAATGCATGTTGTAGGCAGCTCCTCCTGACAACTGGCTCACATTCTTTAAAATGGTCAATATCATTTAAAAAAAAAAGACAAGGATATTTTCTAGAGCAAAGAGACTAGAGAGACATAACCAAATACAATATGTGAAACTTGATTGGACCCTGAATAAAAATTTTAAAAAATTAAGCTACAAAAGACATTTGGCACAATTGAAGACACATGAACAAAGGCTGGGGATGATATGCTATTATGGAACTAATATTAATTTTCTTAGGTGTGAACATAGTTATGTTGGTTATGTGGGAGACCATTTTAGGAGATCTTAAGAGATTATTGTTGTAGTGTTTAGAGGTAAAGTGTCATGATATCTGCAACTTAGTTTAAAGTGTTCTGTTTAAAACTGGACATCTATCTTTGTATCTATATAGAGAGGAGAGAGAGGAAGTATTTATTATATAACAGATATAACAAATGCCAGCTATCCACAAATCTCCGTGAAGGTATGTGGGTGTTGATTATGTGAAAGCTTTAAGGTAGAGGGTTGTTGCTTGGTAAGGGGACCCACAGTAATTCTCTCCTCCCCCTGGGGAAGAAAAGAGGACCCTCGCCCCATCTCACAAAGCCAAGTGAAGGGAGTCGCAGGAGACCCAAACTTTGAGTGTGGGATACCTGCAGGAAGGAGACTCCCCAGCCCTGAGTCCCAGTGGGAGGGAGGGAGGTGAGGGAGACTGTGGCATTTGTGCATTTACCACACATTTTATAGCACTGGACCCTTATGGGCCCAGCATTGTTCTAAGGGCTTTATACGCATTAACAAAGATCATTCTTAGTAATCCTATGGGATAGAAATTAATGCTATTCTCATATTGCAACAAGACAATAGAGGCACAAACAAGTTGTGTAATTTATTCTAGGTCACATAGCACTACATTAGAGCTGGGACTCCAACCTTTGGAAAATTGTGCTGTGGACTACTAGGCCATGCACCTGCCTGACACCTATCCCTGGACCTGGGAGAAGTACGGGGACACAGAAACTGAGTGGAGCATGATGTGATGGCGGGGGCAGCAGACGGCGGCCTGCCTGGCCACAGCTGAGTACCTTACCAGGATGTAAGTCTCCTGAGGGTTGGGTGGACATGCTGAAGGGAGCTGGACTTTGCTGCAGAGGGTGGGGAGGGGAGCCCAGCAATGACGGGCTCTAGGGCATGCCTTGTAGGAACGAGCTGGGGGCAAGCACGAGGTCAGCCACGGAGCCTAGCAGTTACTGTAGGACCATGAGATGCGGAGGACACCGTTGGCACTCAATGAAAAGCCAGCAGAGGAACATCTACTACACACAAGGGCAACCTGAGCCGAGAGAAGATAAACAGCACCAGCCAAATAAAAAGAGTTTGGGTCTCTTCCAGCACCCTCCCCTTCCCCTCCACGGTGGAGAGGCCAGCAAAGGCAGGTCTGGAACGGAGTGCAGAAACAGAGCTTACTTCTCCACTTCCCACCCGGCCAGGTCTGAGAGGAGGCTGGGGAAAAACTTTAAATTGGATGTGAGAAGGAAATTTTGATGTAGATTGGACTGGGCTTCTAATTCCTGAAAATGAGAAAGCCGTGTGAGCCACCTGTGATGATGTCAGTGGTTAAGGTCTGGAACCTGATGGTGCCTCAGAGCGAGTTTGACCATGGAGCGGAGGAGAGCAATGAACGCTCTTCTGTCTGTACCTCCATTGGGTTCAGGTCACCCAATGAAAAAGGCCAAGTTCAGAGCAGTGACTGGTTAGCTCAGTTGGTTAAAGTGTGGTGCTGATAATACCAAAGTTGGTGGTTCAATCCCCGTATGGGCCACTGTGAGCTATGCCCTCCTTCAAAGAGTCAACTATGCCATTATAGCATGAAAGCAGTGTGTAACCAATGACCATGGCTGTTCCCCAATAAAATTAAAAAAAAAAAAGAAAAAAGAAAAAAAAAGGCCAAGTTTGAAGTTAGGCCAAGTTTTATAGAAAACTGCATTGACATTGCTCATAGTAATAGATTTGTCTCCTCGGGCAAGGGAAACAAAAGAAAAACTAAACAAATGAGACTCCATCAAACTAATTTTTACATAGCGAAGGAAACCATCAACAAAGCAAAAATACAACCTACTGAATGGGAGAAGATATTCACCAATGATACAACTGATAAGGGGTTAATATCCAAAAAATATAAGGAACTCATACAACTTAACACCAAAAAAACCAAACAATCTGATTAAAAAATGGGCAGAGGACCTGAATATAGACATTTCTCCAAAGAGGACATACTGATGGCCACTAGACATATGAAAAGATGCTCAGTGTCACTAATCATCAGAGAAATCCAAATTAAAACCACAATGAGATACCACCTCACACCTGTGAGAATGGCTATCATCAATAAATCAACAAATGACAAGTGTTGGTGAGGATGTGGAGAAAAGGGAGCCCTGATGCACTGTTGGTCGAATTTTAAATTGGTGCAGCCGCTATGGAAAACAATCAAGGTTCCTCAAAAAATTAAAACTAGAACTACCATAAAACCTGGCAATTCCATTTCTGAATATTTATCCGAAAAAATTCAAATCACTAATTCAAAAAGACATATGCACCCCAATGTTCATTGCAGCACTAATTACAATAGCCAACATATGTAAGCTACCTAAGTATCCATCAATGGATAAATAGATAAAGAAAATGTGGTAAATATACACAATGGAATATTACTCAGCCATAAAATAGAATGAAATCTTGCCATTTGCAACAACATGGATGGAACTAGAGGGTATTATAATAAGTGAAATAAGTCAGACAGAGAAAGACAAATACCATATGATTTCACTTATATGTTGAATCTTAAAAACACCCCACAATAAATGAACAAACAAAATAGAAACACACTCATAGATACAGAGAACAAATTGATGGGTTCCAGATGGGAGTGAGGGTTAGGGGCTGGGTGGAAAAGGTGAAGGGATTAGGAAGTACAAACTGGTAGTTACAAAACAGCCACAGGGATGTAAAGTATAGGGAATATAGTCAATAATATGGTAATAACTATGTATAGTGCCACATGGGTACTGGACTTATCAGGGTGATCACTTCATAAGGTATGGAAATGTCTAACCACTATGTTGTATACCTGAAACTAATATAATATTGCATGTCAATGGTAATTGAAAAATAAAAATAATTTTTT